>NC_136966.1:5487423-5582423 GCF_032717465.1 Coenobita brevimanus
CAAGATGAATCGTTTCCTTCCCTCCCCTACATCACGCTTCCCTGACCCATCCACATTTGCTTTTTTTGGTGTTTCTGACCAGTTTCTCCAGTCTGTTTCTCCACCACAAGATCCTTCCCTGTTCCAGCTCCATACTAACATATACACTATTTTTATTATCGCCTCTGGTGCATAAGCCTTTTTGCCTTGTATTCCTCACAGGACGTTGGTCGTATCTACACAGAACGTTCAGAAAATCTTTGTGCAGCAAAAGACATATGATCACACTCTCACAATCATCCACATTGCCACATACATCGTGCATATTGCCACACCCAACAATCACATTACCACTAATCCCCACACACTTTAACACACACACTGCAACGTATCATGCACTGCTAGCCTCACACTGCCACACACCACACACTATTGCAAGTCACACAATGCCACCACACACACTCATTACACTACCACATACCACAAACTGCCACACACACAGTGCCACACCACGTACACTGCCGCATCACACACACACACACACACACACACACACACACACTGTACACTGCCACACAACACATTGCCACACCAGACACTGCTACACCTCACACTGCCACACCACACACTGCCATACCACAAACTATCAAACCAGACTTCCACACTTCCAAACAACACATTGCCACACTACACATGTATTCACTCAACACACATCTAAGCCAAGCACCCCCTGTGTGTGTGTGTGTGTGTGTGTGTGTGTGTGTGTGTGTGTGTGTGTGTGTGTGTGTGTTTGGGAGTTGTGCTCTCTGGATGCACCATCTTTGTTAGGTAGTTTTTCATGTCTTTTCTTTGTATAAGCTATGAAAGGCCAACATATTAGCGTTTTTCATTACCTTGCAACAGGTGCATTATAACATTGTAGACGAGTTGTAATGTTCTGTATACGTCTCTGGCATGGGCAATAAAAACAACAGTTGTTGTTCTTTCAGTTTTTATTGGCCTTGATCTTAGTCTTTTTGCAGCCAATTTCACTAAATATCGATCCACATCCATGCGACAAACAACGTGACAGTAAACAATAGCATCTCATACCCAGTACTGCGATCACCAGAACCGAACAACCTATTCAGAATATTGTGTAAGAGTTTCATAGTTGTTCATCCTCAGTGATATAATAAAATAGTATTTCGGCTCTGCATGCTTTTTAACTTGCATGTCTTCGCTAGCCTCTATTTTTCTAGCGTTAAATTGTTGTTAAGCACTTCAGGAAATTAACAATATGGAGGGATGGCATTTTTAGGCTGTTATAATAAAATGAATAAAGTGGAGTAAATTTAATTTGTCCTATGAACGGCGTTTTTTTTTTTTTTTTTTTTAAGTTCCTTAGCTACTGTATGTCATTTTTTCATTTTTTTTTAATTTTTTCTTGATCATGTTTATTTTTCCTCCGGGTTTCTCATCCTCCCATCAGCCTTCCCAAACTTCCTCCCCTTCCTCCTCACCATTTCAAAACTTCTCCCTCTTTTCCACCCATTCAAACTCTTGGTGGCCTAAATTTATTCTATTTCCACTCGTTTCCTGCCCCCTCCTACCCTCTCAAACTCTATTGCATGCACATATCATTTCATGTCTGTTCATATTTCCTCGACCATCACCTTCAGACTCTTCTGATTAAAATTACTTGTAGGCTTTAGCGGTTTTCCTTCACGTAGCCACTTTTTCAAAATTGTTTTTCTTCCTGATATTACTATATTTTCACGGTTTAGTTTTCCTCCTCGTCCTCCTCCTCGTCCTCCTCCTCCTTCTTCAAGCCACTCCTTCACACTCTCCACACAGGCTGGTAAGTGCCTACCGCCGCCAGAGCCCTTGTCGATACATTTGTGTTAGGGTAACGAAAAAGGATGGCCACCATCTGCTTCAAGTTTTTCATTTGCTGTTTTGTCATGCCGTTCGGTGCTTGGCTATTTCCTCTGAGCTGGATCACACTTGGCTTTACTACGGGTTATGTTCTAAAATAACTGATGATTTCGTGTATCGTCACTCCTTCACTAGCGACTTATTTTGCACATTCCTCTTCTGTGTTATTGATGTTAACTATATGGATATTAAAACTATACAAATGACTTACAAGAGAATAGGGGTATAATACGCAGACAAATCGCCTAGGAAGAGTGTGCCACGAAGCCTACTATGCAAACTAAAAAAGGCGTACCCCGTAACACTCTCACAGGTACCTCTTTTGGGTGTAAATATTAAAACTCCCTTTAGTCCTAGAACATATTTTTATACATCATCCTTGTTACCTTCAAACCCCTTGGATGTGGCTAATCCATACACAATACAACCCCGTACTCTCTCTATATATTGTACTTGTTAGCTTCACGCAATTGTGTATTCATCTGAGGATACACTCTTTTTTTCGAACCACAGGTGTGGCATCTTCCCTTCATTAATTCTTTTCTAGTTTGAATAAAATAATTTGGTTGTTGGAGGAATAAAATCAGACAATAGGTCAGGGGCTAAGGGTAGTGCAGCAGGTGTTTGGGACTTATATAATGAATTTAATAACAATGAGAGTGTACTGAAGCCAGGACACAGGAGAATGAGGAGAGTAAGCTCAAGAAAGAGGTGGTCAATTAGCCCTTTCACCTAGAGGGATCTATGTTAAGATGAATAAAATCGTGTGGACTTTGTCAGGATAAAATACAAAAGTGGTGCTGGTACTGAATGGGTAGATGTCGTGAAGCTGAGGATGAAGGTCGGCCTTTAATGGCGGAAAGAACTGAGCTGGTTATGATAAAGAGGATTATCCCTTCACCACCATATCGCCTTCTTATGCTTTATTTTTGTTATCCTCAGACGATTTCATTCATCTTAGTGGAAGGAGACCTGTCGTTGTGAAGGAGTTAATGAAGCCTGTGTATATACACCTGTCGTAGTGAAGGAGTTAATGAAGGCTGTGTATACACACCTGTCGTAGTGAAGGAGTTAATGAAGGCTGTGTATATACACCTGTCGTAGTGAAGGAGTTAATGAAGGCTTTGTATATACACCTGTCGTAGTGAAGGAGTTAATAAACGCTGTGTATATACACCTGTCGTAATGAAGGAGTTAATGAAGGCTGTGTATATACACCTGTCGTAATGAAGGAGTTAATGAAGGCTGTGTATATACACCTGTCGTAATGAAGGAGTTAATGAAGGCTGTGTATATACACCTGTCGTAATGAAGGAGTTAATGAAGGCTGTGTATATACACCTGTCGTAGTGAAGGAGTTAATGAAGGCTTTGTATATACACCTGTCGTAGTGAAGGAGTTAATGAAGGCTGTGTATATACACCTGTCGTAGTGAAGGAGTTAATGAAGGCTGTGTATATACACCTGTCGTAGTGAAGGAGTTAATGAAGGCTGTGTATATACACCTGTCGTAGTGAAGGAGTTAATGAAGGCTGTGTATATACACCTGTCGTAGTGAAGGAGTTAATGAAGGCTGTGTATATACACCTGACGTAGTGAAGGAGTTAATGAAGGCTGTGTATATACACCTGTCGTAGTGAAGGAGTTAATGAAGGCTGTGTATATACACCTGTCGTAGTGAAGGAGTTAATGAAGGCTGTGTATATACACCTGTCGTAGTGAAGGAGTTAATGAAGGCTGTGTATATACACCTGACGTAGTGAAGGAGTTAATGAAGGCTGTGTATATACACCTGTCGTAGTGAAGGAGTTAATGAAGGCTGTGTATATACACCTGTCGTAGTGAAGGAGTTAATGAAGGCTGTGTATATAGAAATCTTCATTTTTAAATTTCTCCGAAGTCGACGAAGATAGTCTGTAAGCAGCAGGAATGAAAAATAAAAACATCCAAGTAGTGAAGTTCACGGTAAGTTGTTTTTGTTATGGGAATCCTTTATGAACACTTGGATCAAACGCCTGGCCAGGGACAGATAATAATAAAACTATTACCTCTCTCGCATTCTGTTGACTGGGTAAGCTATTTTTCTGAGACTGTTTTATGACGATTTTGTTGATCAGTGGAAAATTGTTGTGAATAAAGGGTTCACAACTGAACTTTTGAAATGTTCACTCGAATAAGATGGTTTGAGCTTAGGCTGAGTAAAATACAAGAGTGCGTTCACAGAAGGCGACAGAGTCATATGTGAAGAAAGAAAAAACACCCATCCAGTAAAGGCTGTCTGTAAGCAATCTGAGGGTAATGAGTTTGGGAGACTGGCTTGATCTTACTAGTATATATAAACCAGGTCTCTTCCTCAGCCATTTATTTTACACATTTATATTTTCAAGGATGATATTGATGCATACTGTAGTAGTATTAAAAAGACAGTAGTTTCATCGAAGAAAATAGTGGTCATTTTGAGGTGAGTGCTGTCAGTACATCAGCTAAAATAATTTATCATTTAGAACCTGTGTGTGTGTGTGTGTGTGTGTGTGTGTGTGTGTGTGTGTGTGTGTTTGGAGAGAGAGAGAGAGAGAGAGAGAGAGAGAGAGAGAGAGAGAGAGAGAGAGAGAGAGAGAGAGAGAGACTAAATCCCATCTTGTTTCCCAACATAACTAACATTAAGTAATCTGTTTCTGCAAGTAAGCATCAGCGCAGGCATTTTTTTTTTTTTTTTTTGTCTCCAAAAGAATGGCAAGATCCTTAAGTATAGGTCTTTCTAGTGAAGCCAGAAAGAAAGTTACTGAAAAATATGAAAACCGAAAAATTGTGAAAGAATTAAACCTAGTTGCTGAAACCGTGTTTACCTGAAATGGGTCCAAGTCAAGCCAGAGTCGTGTAACAAAAAAAAAAAGTAACACCATATGGATATAATTAAGAAAGACAGACTGATTATGAGACTGTAGTGAGTAGAAGGGAGAGAGGATCAGGTGGAGGGATGGGGTGGGAAGTTAAGAATGAGGGAAGGGTGACTTGGAAAGAAGACAGTCTTATGGCAAAGGACACGATGACATGATGGAAGTTTGTGGCCACTCCCCTGGGACTGAGGTGTCTGGCTATAGACAGACAGATGGGGTATAATTATTCCCTATGAAATTTCACAGTTCTGTGACATAAGACACACCATGAACATGCTTTCATACAATAGACTTTATGCAGCCTAGTATTTTTTTATTTTATGCAAGAAAGAACCAAAGGCCAGGAGCCCGCAAACCGTTCCTTCCAAGAAAAACAAAAACAATACAAAAGAGAGCCAAATTCAAGATCCGTTCTTTTCGAGATGCCTGGACACACTGCGTCTGAAAGACTGGAGATCATAAGAAGTAGGAAATACAGACAGAGGGAGACAGTTCCAGAGTTGACCTGTTGCATAAATGAAGGACTGGGAGTAATGGTTAATTTTTGCATTAGAGAGCTGGACAGAAAAGGGATGAGAATTTGTTGCTAGACGGAGAGGTGGAGGGATGCAAGCAGACAGTTCAGAGGAGCAGTGACCATTGAAGTAGCGATAGAAAAGTGATAAAAGATGCAACAGTGCGGCGAAGAGACAGAGGTTGAAGGGAGCCAGTAAGAGGAGGAGAGTTGATGAGACGAAAAGCCTTTGACTTCACCCTATTGAGAAGACCTGTATGTGGGTTGCCTCCCCACACACGAGAGTTGTACTCTAACCAAGGGCGAATAAAACTCGTAAATAAAGTCAACAACGTGCAGGGGTAAAGGAGGTACGGAGTCGGCTTAACACACCTAATCTCTTGGAAGCAGATTATACAAGAGATGCAATATGATTTTTCCAAGATAAGTCCCGAGTGAATGAAAACCCAAGCATGTTCAAGGATGATGCAGGATTGAGCTGGATATTATTAAACCTTAGAGGGTACTCCTGTGGAAGATTGTGTCGTGTTGATAGGTGCAAAAACTAAGTTTTTGATGCATTAAAAACAAGATTATTTTTACCCCAGTCAGAGATACGAGCCAAGTCAGACATTAGGTGTCCCATAGACTCATCCCTTCTTTGTTGAAGGAACTGCTGAGATGGACGTTGCAGAAATCGAATGGAAAGGTGAAGGGTGGAATAGTACCTCTTAGTACCCAGTCTATTTCCTCATATTATGACACGTTAACATTCTTTTTATGAAATTTGTCCAATCTACGAGTATTTAGGTACCTATAGGGAGTAGATTACGGACAAGAGAATTTCAAGGAATAATAAACATCTTAAAATGCTGTGGAGATAGTAGGAAAACCTTCTAAGCGGACGAGTGTACGGTCCCTGTAAGGTGGGCATATGAGTATATGAAGGTTGTTGGTCCATGCTATGAGTCAAAGAGGCACTGTAGCGGATGTAGAAGCTTCTATGAAATAGTACTTGTTTTCACTCATAACTTAGCTTAAAATTATCATCTTTCCTTCTTTGCGCTGATTTATAACAATTGATTAATATAAAAGTATAATGCTTGTCACACATAAGTGCTATGACTGAGATATACAGTAAACCGTAGCATCGTCTTATTCCGCCACTGAGATGTGTGAAGCAATTTGCGAAAGGACTAAAATCTTGGACAAACTGAGGTGAAAAGAGTAGAGTTATCACCCTGACCCTCAGTTCGTTTGGCAAGTTCCTCAGAGACTAATGTGATCCCTCCTTGCAAAACCACATATTTTCCAGGCCGACAATTCTTACCAAACCACAACAGAATTATTCTAGGTCTTCTCGTACCCAAAATACTTTCCCCTGGCTGTCACCTGCCCCATCTCTCTCTCTCTCTCTCTAATAATGTTCAGGTATTCCTCCTCGTACAACCTATATCATCCGACTCATCTGCCCAATCACGGTGTTTACGTCTTTTAATTAGCAGGCTGTCTGTTCCGGGGAGAAAGGTATAGCTCAGGAAGACTGGGGAGAGAAAGACGGAAGATGGGGGGGAGAAAGAGGAGGGATAGAGATGTAGAAGTAAAGGAAAGGGAGATCTCCGAATAATGATATAAGAGAGAGAGAGAGAGAGAGAGAGAGAGAGAGAGAGAGAGAGAGCACTACTAAACAGGATAGAGCGATGACGACAAAAGTGATAACAGAGACATAAAAAACAAAAGAATTTGAGGAAATAATGGAAGATGGACTGAGGGAATATAAGCAATGTATTGTACTTTCCTCTTCCTCATGCACTTTTTTTCTGCCTTTTTCCTCTCTCTCTCTCTCTCTCTCTCTCCCAGTTACTTCATTCTCTTTTTCTCCTCCTCTTCCTAATCTCTCCCTTCCTCCAATACCTCTCCCTTTCGCTTTTCCCTCTTCCTCCTGATTCCCTAATTTTTTCTCCCTTTCCCAATTCCGCAGTTCCTCCACCTCCACCTTCGTTTTCCCTCACCCAATGTCCTCTTTTTTTTCATGCTTCTTCCAATATTCCCATTTCTTCCTGCACCTCACTCTCCCATTTTCCTCATTCCTTCCTTTTAGCACTTTAACTTGTCCCACCTCCCTTTTCATTTTTCGTCTGCCTTCTCATCCACATTTTTCTTTCATTTTTTTAGAGAGTTTGGTTAGTGTGATAGAGCTTTTTTGCGTTCCGCTCTGCGTCCTCAAATCATTAATTTAGTTATCAGTCACAGGTCGACTCTATAACAAGCAGCCTCGAAGAGATTGTTAGGTCTACTGCTGCTTGCTTTCCTTTGTACTCCATATACCCCAGTTTCCGTCCAGTTCCTATTACTTTCACAAAATAACCTCTCTCTCTCTCTCTCTCTCTGAGCCATGTCCCGATTTGCGAGTAACCACCGCCACACAAACACTGTCACCGGGGGCAGCCATAAACCCTCCAGCAAGAGATTTATCGCAGGTGTTTTGTCATGGTTTAGTAACTACAGCAGGACAGCAGGATACTCCCGGTCCTCTTGTCTAACCGCAGCTCCTTCCCCTACTACCACCATTACCAGCATCTGCAACTCTACTTATCTCTAATTTGTCTGCCCATGGTTTAAAATAATGGTGTGTGGAATAAGCTTTGGTTTCTGTGCCTTATTATTATTATGTATTGTACAAGATAATTCCTTCCTCCGCAAGCATCACTGTTGATCTTTATTTGTATTCTCTTCCACCTCAACGAACAACGTGTACGGAAAGTTATTGTGTGTGTGTGTGTGTGTGTGTGTGTGTGTGTGTGTGTGTGTGTGTGTGTGTGTAAGGGAGGTTCTGCAGTTACTGATTTTGTAAGATTTACTGTATATGTATGTGCATGTCATTATACACATTAATTTGTGAGATTTCAATGCACGTGAGGCTCAGGTTATCGTTTAGTCCTTCTCGTTCTCTTGGATTAGTCAGGTCTCTTGTTTTTGTGGAAAAAAAGGACAATGAATGGATTTTTTTCTAGATAGTTTTGTGGCATATGATATAAAGAGAGTAACTGAACAAATGCTTTTCTGACAATGTGTGGCGGATAGGGTAGGTGGTCCATATATGTAAAGCTCACTACATGATTAGCATCATACTCTAGCATTAATCTATTCTTGCAGTTCATCACTCATGTTGTAAATGTGTTAATTTTAGGCCAAAGTAAGATGGAAGGAGTATAGCCTACTCGTAGTTTCTCCCTCCTCCTGTACACTGCACCTCATCTACTGTACACATACACATTATCGCATGTAGAAAGTATGAAGTGTTGGCGTGCTCGTGGTGCTAACAGCTGCCGTTCTGGTTTTAGTTAAGCATAGATTCACCCCACCCGTAGCTTTAATTACCAGCCTCCTTCTGCGATTATCTCAGCCAGACATGCTAATGACTGCATGCATTAAAAGACATTATAAAAACACTCCTCTCCACCCACCTGTAATGGTATGATGCTCTCTGTTCCATGCAAGTTTTTCGGACCTGAATTCTACTGTGATGAGTGTGTGGAATACAGAAAAGAAAGAGGTGCGCATGTGCAATATAGTGACTAGATTGTGAAACACACAAGTGTGTGCTGAAACACAGAGTAGGTGATGCCTGTGTGAAATATCGTGATGCGTTTGTGAAGCACGCAGATGTGTGCTAAAACACAGAAATTGAGTGATGCGTGTGTGAAATACTGAGCAGATAACAACTCTGCGTTTAATCTGATCTAAAAAAAAAAAAAAAAAAAAAAAAAATCCGTAATCCCATTCAGCGAGGTCGATGGTCAAGTATAGTCAGAATAGAAGGTTGATTCGACTAATGACCATTAAGACTCATTCAGTTTCATGCAGCCACAACCTGCTATTTAAGGAGTGGCCCAGTTCCGTCAGATGAAAACAAACCAACTATAGAGAAGTATCATCAACGGGCCCAAGTCTGTCACAAAATATTGAGTGACTCATCGCCAGGTCTTACATCTGAAAAATCTGTATGGAGATGTTCAATTAACCTTGTATGATTGTCTTCACCGCCAAACCTACAACCATAGCAAAGTTATATAAGAGGATTAATGGATTATCAAGGCCCTGAGAAGAAAAATTTTAACACCACTTATTTTCGGAGTTGCGTAACAGGAAAATTCGCGTCGAGAAGCTGATATAGTTCTTTCACTTGTAACTGACCGAGTTATTCGTCCTTTTGTAGCTTACATCACGTAGCTCAGTGGCAGAAGAAGACATTGTACTGCTTTCATCTTTGCCATAGCGTTTCTTAGCAGCTAGTGTCATACTGTATCGTTCTTTATCAGCAATCTTTTGCCTGACTGTGAAAGTAACTGGGCAGATGATATAGCGTATAATTGGTCAAAGTAATTAGGACGGATAATAATCGGACACTGAAATATAATAAATTATCCCTATGTGTCAAGTGGGGTTGGTGGAGGATTAGTGCCCCTCCCTGTAAAACAATTAACTCTAAGCCGTTGGCCACCCCGTTTGGGATACATGACGTCTGGCAATGAATGAATGAATGAAAATTTTCCAATAATTAATTAATTCGCTTATTCTCTTTCTTTATTATTTTCTTTCTCATTGACGGTAACTTAGGTACAACTCAGAAACCTTTCAACTGTTACAAATAACATACTGCAGCTTGCTGTTTCACTGGACAGTTTTACAGGAACTGTTGCTTCATTGCCATGAACCGATCCTTGTTGCTATAACTATACTCGGTTCCACGGAGTCTGACGCACTGATTTTGCCAGCCGAGGACAGGTGGATCTGGTAACACTGCGCGACGTACTCGGGCGGTGATTGGTGGATTTCCGTTGTGTTTGAATGTGCTCCAAAGTGACTTTGTATTTCAACCAAGGCCCTCATTGATTTGTAAGATACCGGATTATACTGATACAAATTAAAGCAATAATATATTTAATGATAAATATGTGCCTTTTAAATTACTAGAGATAAACCTGAACGACAATGATAACAAAAAGTAAGTAAAGTCGAGACTGAACGCATGCGGACAAGTCAGCGACTGTGGCGGGAATTCAAACGTTCATAGCGAGGTGGTCCCGAGGTCCTGTGAAGGCTTGAATGATTTTCCCACCACTACTACACAGTGTTACAGTCTACAGTCTTCACCACGCCCTTCATTATCTCATCTGCTAATATACAACCTTACCCTAGACATGCTTAGCTTAGCTTCGAATAATTATGATTTGTGTAAGCACGCACACACACACACACACACACACACACACACACACACACACACACACCTCACTGGGGTCAATACATGCTATTCTATTCTCAGTACATATAGTGTACATACACATTTTCATTACCTTCATAGGCAACAGTACAGTAGCTTTAAAAATCTGCATTTGTTTGTATTCATAGTCAGATTCAGTAGAACTATTACTTACATGAATAAGTTTGGTGTTTGATTTTCCCTAACATTTTTTTGTCATAAGAGACAGACATGCAGACGGACACCCTATCCCTGGTCACAATGTATCCTCAAGCATGTATCTCTGCCCCCTCGACAAAGAGGCGGGAAAGTAATGGATTAAATCATTATAGAATGAACCGAATTTTTGTTAATGGTGGAAGAAAGGAAAATAAGATAAAAGCAAACTCCATGAGACAATAATAGTTGAACTATGCTGCTATAATAAAACCGCGTGCAGTGTGAACGAAATCATAATCAAATGAATTTAAATCAGTCGCTGACTGTTGTCCGCATGCGTTCAGTCTCGACTTTACTTACTTTTTGTTATCATTGTCGTTCAGGTTTATCTCTAGTAATTTAAAAGGCACATATTTATCATTAAATATATTATTGCTTTAATTTGTATCAGTATAATCCGGTATCTTACAAATCAATGAGGGCCTTGGTTGAAATACAAAGTCACTTTGGAGCACATTCAAACACAACGGATATCCACCAATCACCGCCCGAGTACGTCGCTCAGTGTTACCAGATCCACCTGTCCTCGGCTGGCAAAATCAGTGCGTCAGACTCCGTGGAACAGAGTATAGTGTTGTGTCCGAGTTTTGGCTAATATTGTCTGTCATTGATGTTTATAATCAAACCCCAGGTGAAAGTTCATTAGCCAAGCATGGTTCAGTACTATCCCATAAATAATGACACCCACAACTTTCGAACCTGCCTGGATGGACAACTTTCACCTTTGCTTGGACGGAGAACTCGTAATTGGACAGTTGAAACTTCACGTGCAGTAGCCTATGGTCTAACAGATAACATCCAGAAATTTACATAATTCTTCCAACCTTCATCTAATCGTTGTTAACTTTCTGTTAAATATAGTAAAGAGAGGAAACCATGTCCGAATAGCCACTCTCACTGCAGTAATTCAGAAAATAAGAGAAAGCTATAGGCGTGTTTTTGTCGTCCAAGCTGAAGCTTGGGATTCGAAGTGCGTCTTGGGGCGCTTGGTTTCTGTCCGCAAAAACAGTCCAGGATACGTAGAACCGAAAAGTTACGTGCCAATCGCAAAGTAAACAGAGGGGTTCGCCGAAGAAGATCTTTTGACGAATATGCAACTTACATGTGCCGTTATTTGTGCTGTTTTGGCACTATATGTCGTTAATATTAGCCACCTGCTCCCTAATTTTATGTACATAATGCTAATTTCATTATATTTATCATTATGTGTCCTTGCTGGCCAATCTCACTCTCCCCAAGCTACACCAAAACTGCTCCCGACCACGCTTGGGTGAGATACGAAGACGGTCTTGGTTTCGATGACAGACGCTTGGGCCGGCTTCGTATCACTTTGGCCGACAAAAAACGAGGCAGCTTGGTTTCACCGAAGATGGCATCGAATCCGATCCCTCAACTTGGGCGACAAAAACGCGGCTTATTTAGAGGTGACTATGGGTACGACCAGTATTACAAAACGGCAGGGTAATGCCCAGCCAATAAGTATAGACCTTAATTATTCAGGCGCCGTAATTTCTGTACCCTGAAATTAAGCAGGCTTCAGGCCCTATTTATAAAAGATCTTAACTAAGTTTTACCATGAACAAATCTTAGCAGGTAACTATAATCACACAATGTTTCCTTTTTTGTATTTAGTCTCTTTAATATCCACTCAGATTTGACTGCGAAGAGTCTGGAAGTTGTATGAGCTAATACAAACGTATATACAAGCAGTCTTATACACAACTTAAGCTTAGGTGAAATTGTAAGTATTGAGATTGTTTCGTAGCTAAATGACTCACGACAAACAAATACACAAGCAATTTTACAAACCTTTTGCTCAGGATAGTGAACAAATACTGTATAGTGTTTGGAAGCTGTATGAACTAACACGAGCGCATTATACAGACAATCTTATACACAATTTATGCTTAAGGATTTTCATAAATGCGAGCTGTGGCTTGGTGGCTTGGCTGTGGTTGTGGTTGGGTCATTCACTCCTCGCAGCGAGACAGGAAAGTTTAGGATTTAGCAGCACCACATGCACCCTGGAGGTGGCATTAGATCTGTGTGCATTTGAAGATTCGTAACATTTCTTCTTTATCGATATTTTCTGCTCATTGCCTTAAATATCTTGTTTTACTATTGATACATACTGTGCCAGTATTACTGTAAAATAATAAAGATAATACACCAATTCAAGAGAATGCTTGGTGTAATAAAGTAAATCGTTATGAAAGAGGCGATGAGAAGCCTCTCATACCACCCAGAATATATCTTATTGTACTCTTTAATCCCTGAGGGGCTGGTTACTAACAAAACGCCTCCATGTGGCCTTGTCCTCCATCACCAGGCTGCCCTACCTCTAAATCGCGTCACCCTCTCCCAAACCACCTCACACACGCACATTCTTCTGGTCAGCCTCATTCTCCATTCTCCCAACATAGCCAGACCATCTCAGGGGACATCTTCTAACACTGCCCAGCACATATGTGCCTAAAATTATCAAGCTTTTCCCGGCAACAATCGGGACTCAGGCTCAAACCCTCAATCCACATAGTTTGCTGGTATACCGTCTCAGTTCTGAATGTTTATTATTTATCCTTCACAGTTAGTTTAATCAGCTCAAGTCTAACCAGTTATCTGGGCATGTATCAAACCTGTCTTGATCAGAGAACGCAGAGTTATAATTTGTTATGTTTGAATCACAAGAGAGGACAAATTCATCGTGTCATTCAGATGACGTATTGCTTCATTTTATCTTTTCTACCCCCATAAAATTTATATTCAGCTTTCGAGAGATTTCTTCCAGTGAGGGGGGGAGTCAACCAAGGCTTTAGTATTTAACTCTTACAACTTCAAGTCTTCTGTAACCTGGATACAGTAGAAATGTCAAAAATAGAAAACACGTCATCGGACTGAAGGGATTAATGAATGGTTGAACATGAGGAATTAGATCTAACAGGACGGCAGTTACGAGGGGAGTGTTGGGAAGCGACAGGAAGAGAGTGGTTCTGATTTGCTGACTGGCAGAACATGTCAAAGGAATTAGACGATAAGCATTAACTTTTCAACACTGGAAATTCTCTTAGCAACATGTACTGTATGATTTCAGAGGAAAAAAAAAAGCTGAGTCCGAATCATCTCGTCCACATGGCAGGCTTTCTAACCCCTTTTCCTTAGTGATATATTGTGCTTATTCCACCTAAATTTTCTCTATTTGTGTTATTTATATCTTTTGACTATTGCCACAATAAGCATAATTAGCATAATCGAAAGCATAATGGAACCTTCTGTGTTAATACATTGGTAAGGAAGAGGCGCTTAGGGACCTCCTAATTCGACGAGAATTCTGGTCTTGAACACCGAACTTTGATGCTGGTAGTAGTGGTGGTATTTTTTTTTTTTATAACAGAACATAAGAAAGAAACATAAATGAAATAAAAATAATCCTTACACCATATTATAGGTGTCTTCCATTCCTAAAAAGTCTGTAACAGTTGGGCTTGAACTGCCTAAGGTTGAAGTTTTGGGGGAATAACTCTGGGGAAACGAGTTCCAAAGAGTTGCAGTTTGGGGAATAAAAGAATTCTGATAGGCAGAAGTTCTGCAATATGGCTGTGTGACAGTCCAGTCATGAGCGCTACCAGATGCCCGTGTAGCGCTGGGGAAGGCATGGAGAGGTGGTACAGTGGATGCAACTTCGTCTGAGCATTTGCCACAAAAGCATCTATAAAATAAAGCAAGGAAGGTAACATTCCTTCTTACTTTTAGGGGAGGTAGCTCATTTGTAATAGTAGGGTTATTAATAATGCTAACAGCTTTGCCCTGAATTTTGTCTAGTTGTTTTAGTGCAACCTTTCCACACCCATTCCGCATGGGTGAGCAATATTCCAGCTACGGCACACATGACTCTTGTAAATTTAGTTAACTGCTCGTAAGTGAAGAAGTTGCTGACTCCTTTCAATAATCCAAGTATCTCTGAGGCGGTTTTAGCAAGTGATCTAACATGAGTGGTCCAGCTGAGGGCATTGTTAAGTGAAACACTGAGAATTTCAGTATTCTTAGAGACAGGAGAATTAGTAGCATTGAAGGTAATATAGGAATCAGGCAATATCTGCCTATTAGTAAACTGTATATATTTGCCTTTCCTAGCATTAAATGACACAATGTTGCTTTGTCCCCATTCCGCGATTTTAGGTAAGTCTTGATTTATGGAGGTTGCTGTACTGAGTTGTGAGTTAGAGATATTAAACTTTGTGAATGGATGTTTAAACGTGAATGAACTGTGAAGTGTTGAGTCATCTGCATATAAATGGATGGGATTATGGGTGACAGATGAGAGCTCATTAGCAGGAATTAATAATTGGGCTGAAGCCAGAACTAAGCCTTGTGGCAACCCGGCATTAGTGGAAATTGGAATATACATTATCTATCCTCACTCTTATCTTTGTCGCTGATATTTGAGGATATAAGAGGAACAGAAGAGTTATGACCATAGCAAGGGACTTTGGGCAGCAGGGAATGGTGCCATGCCACACTCTGTCAAAAGCTTTAGAAATATCAGGGGCTACTGCATGAGTTTCTCCATGTTGGTCAATTGACTGATGGATGATATGAGTCAGGAGATTGAGTATATCAACAGCGGATCTTTCGTTGTGAGATCCATCCTGTTTTTCACTAATTAAGTTGTTGGATTCAAGATGTTTAAGCATGTGCTTAGTAACTATAATCTCAAATACTTTACCAAGAAAAGATGTGATAGCTGTTGGTCTGCAATCAGAGGGTTCAGATAAACTTCC
This sequence comes from Coenobita brevimanus, assembly GCF_032717465.1. Lineage (NCBI taxonomy): Eukaryota > Metazoa > Arthropoda > Malacostraca > Decapoda > Coenobitidae > Coenobita > Coenobita brevimanus. The sequence continues at coordinate 5,502,973 of NC_136966.1, forward strand.
TTTCTTCGGAAGTGGATGGATATTGTCTTCCTTCCAAGAATTAGGGAATGAAGGAGTACGTATGCATAGTCTGAATAATTTAGCTAGAACAAGAGCAAGTTCTGAGGAACACTTTAAAATAATTGGAAGAATTTAATATGGACCTAGAACTTTATTGTTTTGTAAATTGTCTAAGATGGAATTTACGTATCTAGTCAGTACCTTTAGTGGAGCACTTTCGGGAGAATCAAGTTCTGGCACAGGGGCGTTCTGCCTGACTTGCTCTAAGGTAGAATATCTGGCAAATGTACTAAGAAGGATGTTCGCATTACCACACGGGTCATTTATTGTGTTATCATCTGAAGATTCTAGTGGTGGAATGGTTGATGACTTGTTAAAGTTATTACAGTATTGAAAGAATTGAGAGTTGACCAGAAAATTCCATTGTTATTAGGACTGTTTAATAGTTTGGATGCTTGTTTGTGAGGAAAGTTTGATTTAACGAGATTTATTGCCGTTTTAGCGTGGATTCCAACAATTATAAATTGACTTGGACAGATTTTTTTTTTTTTTTTTAAGTAAGAGTTGTATGCTATGGACTTTTGAGTCGTTGCTCTGGCACAATTGTTGTCACACCATTTCTGGGGGTTCGATCTTTTACTCAATTGTTAGTGAGTATGAGGAATTCTATAACAACTTGTATATTGTCACTGATGTGGGGCTGGGTAGAATTTAAGTCACTGCAGAAAAAAGATTGCCATGGAATATCAGCAAGATAATTTCTATATCCGTCCCAATCAGCCCTATCAGATAGCCATCTGGTCACTCTGACAAGTTCAGAACAGGGATGTTTGCGGGAGCTGACTAAGAGGACTTTGATAAGATTGTTGTTGGAGGATCCAATTGGTGACAGCATTTCTATCCTGTATTGATCTGGGTTATTTGTCAGGAATAGGTCCAAGAGATCGGCCTTATGGTCAGGATTGTCTGGTATTCTGGCTGGTTGTTTTACCAATTGCGTGAGATTAAACGATTCTGCAAACAGCTTGCATTCTAGACCAGTAACGTCAGTCCTGGTAGAATGCGGCAACCATTCAACATTATGGACGTTATAATCACCCAAAACAGTAATTTCAGTGGTCAGAGTGAGGTTAAGATTAGTCAACTGTGTGGATATGGAGTCAAATATGTTGAGTTTTGAAGAAGCATTGGGGGAGCCATAAACTACACAAATATATTTAGTAATTTTTGAATAATTTAGTTTATATAGTGAATAGTCAAAATTAGCTGAAGTGAAGTTCAAAACGGTGTAATCTGCAAATTCAGATTTAATAAACCAACAGGTGCCACCCTTTTTACGGACGTTTGTGACGAGCTGGTAGCCAGGAAAACAAAATGAGCATATGTCAGCAAAGGGAGAGATTTGGGGTTCTGTGAGGAACAGGGCTAAATCGGGATATTGATTGAAGGAAAAAGTGAACCGAATTCAGATTGGTATTAAGACCAAGAATAATAGTGAAATATAAGGCCAAACCTGTGTTTCTCCACTGACGAGCATGAACAGTGTTTGCAACAGCCGCTGTCGGCATAGTCCTTGAGTGCAACCAGAAGGACCCTGTGCCGCCAGCCTTACCCTACTGGTGGTGGCAGTCGGAGGTGCCACCGAATTTGCTGATATTAATGCAGCGGCCATTGCTAAGGGGGCAATATGGAAACAAAAGGTGTGATATCTACTGTGCATGAAGTGTGGTGTAGACAATTGAAGGTAGAGACACTATGAGAGTATGCTGGCCTACACAGTGTCAGTGAAAACACTGAAAATGTTCATCAAAGGGAGATTGTCATGAGCAGGTCCTGGGGGCTGGTGAAACGAGAGTTCCTGCTCTCCCTGTCACCAGCTTGCCATCCACGTCGGGAGTATCGCCCTGTTCGATTGGTGCTACGGTCAGCTCCCTTAAAACGACCCTAGGCTCATCTGGACGTGAACCCGGTGTACTGCAGGCCGGAATTGTCATTATACTTGCAGTCCACTATTCTCCTTTTGGGGAACAGGGAGTTAGTTTTGGAATGTTTGTACAATCAAGCTGTGAACTGTGAAAGAGCTTGTTTATATCGTTGCCACCACATGAAGGCGTACGTCACCAGAACCTTTTAAGCTATACTCTTTTTATCTTTACTTGGCTCAGAACTGCCACATCTCCATCTTCAATGCTGAGCTGTAACAATAGATTAACACTAGAATATGATACTTGTCACGAAGAAGTGTCACGGAAAATATGTAGTTCCATGGTATTGATTTTTGCTTTCACTGAGCTATGTGAAATAAACTGCAAAGAACGAATATCTGGACGAAGATAACGTGAAAGCATTACAACACTTTGTTTCGATAAGTGCTGTCCGCTTGAGTCTTGATGTCAATGTCGAGAATTATACCCACAATATGTATATATATTATGAAAGTACAACAGATTGGGGTACTGGTCAAGCCGAAACCTTTATACGAGTACCTTCACATTGTACAGAGCTTCAGTATGCAGGAGACCGAGGATGAAATGGAGGGATGTGGTGGAGAGGTATATGAATGAGGGAAGGTGTGGGTTGCAAGAAGGGCAGCTAGATGGTGAAGGACGGGGTGATATGGAAGTTATATGTTCGTGACCACCCCCTTCGGGAATAAGGCGTGTGGCTAGACAGATGTAAAGATAGAGAGATAGATTGGATATACTTCCTCCATAAAGGCTGTTTATTGGCCTATCTTCATATCGAACTGTAAATCTATTTATTTGTTCATTTTAGCATTCACAGTCTTGAGGCCTGAAGAAATACTGAATGAAGTATCTAGCCATGAGAAAATGAGAATGTTCATTCAGTAGTATGTGGTGTGGACTGGGTATAATGCGCAAAAAGGAATATGAAAGACATTAGAAAGTCATTATGAGGTTGAATACAGTCTTGCCTCACACTGCCACACCTCACACCGCCACACCTCAAATACGCTGAACGCTGCCACAACCAATACTGCTACACCTTATATACTTATTACTACCACACCTCACAGTACCACAACTCATTGCTACAACACACACTGCCATAGTTCACACTGCCTCACTACACAATCCCGCATCACACACACTGCCACATCAGTCACTGCCATACCTCCCATCCACTACTCGTACAGTACATACCACAACGTTAGTGAAAGCGGAAGAGTAAACAGGGCTGGATGAAGAGCAGAGAGGGTAAATTAAACCTTCAGTATGATGACTTTTTTTTTTTTTGTTCCTGGTACATTCAGACGATTATATTCCGTTTAAGAGAAACTATAAAACTAGATGTTTAGTTAGAACATTAATCGCCCCAGTAACAGAAATACTAAGAGAAGTAAACTCTCTCTCTCTCTCTCTCTCTCTCGAACAACCCACAAACCCTCTTCCTCGCATTGCCTACTCAGTGTAAAACCATACAGGAATATCTGACCTTTCATGCCTGCCATCTTGCATTGGGAGCCAATGCGTTCCAGAGCAAGTGGTCAGAAGAAAAAATGGTTGATGAAAATGAGATGGCCAGTGGGAAAAAGAAACGATTTAGTAAAAACTAGTTACTCTGTACTTCATAAATCCGACGACATTTTTTACATGAATCACCGACAGATTATATTCAATTCAGGAAACATCACACTGGGATGGAGTTCATGAGCGATGGAAATCTCTTCGCCAGTTCGAAAACAACTCCAAGGCCAAAAAAACATCGTATGCAGACAGCAGGAGTAATGATACTTTATATTATGTCCCAGGCCTGAAGGTAGTAATATTTGGAGGTTAAGTGATTTTTGTGAATTCTAGAGAGAGAGAGAGAGAGAGAGAGAGAGAGAGAGAGAGAGAGAGAGAGAGAGAGAGAGAGAGAGACGTCTACTGGATGGAAGAATTTGTAATTACTGAAAGCGAGGTGGCCAGGGAAAAAAGAAACGGCATCATTAAAATGAGTTATTACGAGTAATTGGGAGCTAATTGAATTTCTAAAAGTGCGTCCACACGTGTGCTCAAACAAGTGCCGGCAACATGCAACGAACACGCTGCAAACATGTTGGGAACAGCAGCGTCCAGATCATGTTGGCAACGTCATGATGAAGTCTCAGCTGCCTGGTATGGACACACTCATTCCATCGCCTCTGCTGCCAGTGTTCGAAGCTGCACTGAAACATGTTTGAATACATCTGTCCAAATACTGCTGCAAACATGTTCCCGAACTTGTTGCCTGCCATGTTGCAAACATATGTTCGAGGGTACGTGTGGACGTGCCCTAAGGCTTAACTCTTTCGGAGAGAGAGAGAGAGAGAGAGAGAGAGAGAGAGAGAGAGAGAGAGAGAGAGAGAGAGAGAGAGAGAGAGAGAGAGAGAGAGAGAGAGAGAGAGAGACTGTCGAGGTGTGAAAAGGAGTGACAGAATGCTTGTGTGTGTGTGTGTGTGTGTGTGTGTGTGTGTGTGTGTGTGTGTGTGTGTGTGTGTGTGGTCATAATTAACGAGGCTTAGCATAAGTGAGGGTCAGGGAGGTCACGTCACAGGGCAGGGTGATGGATGATCCAACTTAACTCACTTCACACACACACACACACACACACACACACACACACATCTTTCACAGCCGTCTCCCACCACTAATAACACATCAGTCATTGTCCTCCTTAACCCTCTCATGATCTTGACAGCTCGAGTACCTAGTCCCATCCGACGTCACATAGCTTTATAAGAGTAAGCCAGGAGCCTGAAAGGATTTATTTCGTAGATACTGACGACTCATTACGATTAAGCCTATAAGTATATTTTTCTTGCACTATCGTCATAAACATCACCATTATCAATAACAACTTCACCATTATTATCAACATAAACTTCATTATTGTCATCAACACTATGTAGAGCAGCAGCATTATCAACGATCAAAGTATCACCATTAATGTGAAAAATAAACAACAAGGACAAATGTGGAGAGTGAGAGCAGTGCGAGTATAAGTGGTTGGGGAATGGCTGGGAGAAGAAGAGATGAGAGGAGGGAGGAAGAGATCAGTAGGGCGGAAGTAGTGGAAGCGATGAAGAATATTAAGTTGGGAAAGGCCCCAGGAATTGATGGAGTGTGTGGTGAAATGCTTAGGTATGGGGGTGAGATTGTTGTGGAGTGGATATGGAAGTTGTGTAGATTGGCTTGGGAAGAGGGAAGGGTTCCAGAGGACTGGAAATCAGGTATAATTGTTCCTTTATACAAAGGAAAAAGGGAGAGAGAAGTATGTGGTAACCATAGGGGTATTTGCCTACTCAGTGTGACTGGTAAAATATATGGTAGAATACTCATTGATAGGGTTAGGCATATGACAGAGGAGCTAGTTGGAGAAGAACAAGGGGGATTTAGGAAGGGAAAAGGGTGTGTAGATCAGATATCTGTTCTAAGATGTTTAGTGGAGAAGTATCTAGAGAAGGGAAGGAAAGTGTATGCTGCCTTCATGGACTTGGAGAAAGCTTATGACAGAATAGATAGGCAAGGTATGTGGAAGGTATTAAGAATATATGGAGTGGAGGGAAAATTGTTGAGTGCTGTGAAGAGTATGTACGAGGGAGCTAGGGTTACGGTGCAAGTGGATGGTGAGCTGAGTGAGTTCTTTGATCTCAATGTGGGACTGAAACAGGGTTGTGTGATGTCTCCATGGCTGTTTAATATATACATGGATGGGATTGTAATGGAGGTGCAGGGTAGGGCAGTTGATGTGGGGGTGGCTCTAATGAATGAGGGTGAGATTTGGAAGCTTCCGGTGCTGCTGTTTGCTGATGATACAGTACTGTTGAGTGAAGATGAATGGGAGTTGCAAGGTTTGGTGAATGAATTTGGGACAGTGTGTAGGAGGAGGAATCTGAAAGTTAATGTAAACAAAAGTAAAGTTATGGTGTTTGAGAGGAATGAAGTCACAGAGTGTGCAGTGAGGTTGGATGGTGAGGATATGGAGAATGTGAGTGCATTCAAGTACTTGGGTAGTGTGATGAGTAAGGATGGAGCTTTGGGGGATGAAGTGCGTGAAAGGGTACAGCAGGGAAGGAAGGTTGTTGGTACACTGAAAGCGGTGATGAGAAATAGGGAGGTGAGTATGGAAGTTAAGAAGTCACTGAATGATAGTATTGTGATCCCTACCCTGACGTATGGAAGCGAGGCATGGACCTTGCAAGAGGGGAACAAGTCAAGAGTGAGAGCAGTGGAAATGAGTTACTTAAGAGGAGCATGTGGAGTGACGTGGAGGGACAGGTTGACGAATGAAGAAGTGAAGGAACGCTGTGGGGTGGATGTGGATGTGGTTGAGAAGATTAGGAGAAATACACTGAGGTGGTTTGGACATGTGAAGAGAATGGAGAATGAAAGACTGACTAAGAGGGTGTATGTAGGTGAGGTGGAGGGAGGGAGAGGGAGAGGTAGACCGAGGATGAGGTGGAGGGATGGAGTTGAGAGGTATATGAGGGAGGGGGGGGGTGACTTGGAGGGAGGGTAGTTAAATGGTGGGTGACAGAGCGACTTGGAGGCGTTTTGTCTGCGGCCACCCTTTGCGGGATTAGGGCGTCCGGCTATAGATAGATAGATAGATAGACAAATGAGTTCGTATCTTGGAGCCTCCTATTCCTATAAAATTACGGTCCTTAATGTCTGAGGAAGGCACTTGGCTATGTTTTTCTTAATAGGATGCAATTGCTCAAAGGCCGTCACTGTTTCGTGTTGGGCGTGGGACACTGCAGAGGAAAAAAATATATATGTTTCAGCAATGTGGAAATCATATAAGACTTTTTACGCATCGACATACGTCATTCAGCATCCTGTGGCCGTGTGTAGATCCTGTGGTGATAGAGGAATGTGGTGTTAAAACAATCATGCAGTATGTTTAGTAACCAGAATAAAGTACTACCATACTTTTGTAACAGCCTCTCTCTCTCTAACACACACACACACACACACACACACACACACTAACATAGAGGCTGTAATGACAGGAAGTTGCTTTGTCTTTTCCGCTATGTGTCATCATCAACATCACCATCAACATCACCATCATCATCCAGAAACACTTCAGTAATGGACTCAGATGTCCAAGGCTCCTTCTATGTTTTGAAGCCTCCAGACGATATTGTTACGTTTTGGATTTTTTTTTCTTTCTCTCCTTCCCTGCATTCCATTCCCTTCCTTCCCTCCGGTACCTTCCTTCCTCACTCTTGTCATTTCTTTTTTCCTCCTTCCTCCATCCTTCATTTACTGCCCTTCTTATCCCCTTTCACCTCCTCTCACGCCCATCTCCATCCTCCCTTCGCCTCTTCCCTTCCCCTCTCCTTCCCTCCGTCACCACCCTGTCTCCCTTCCATCCCACCTCCCCCCGTTCCTCTTTTCACTGTCCCTCTCCTGCCTCCTTCCTTCCCATTCTATTTTTCTTTACCTGGCCCTTCACCATCACCTTTTCATACCTCCCATCAGCATCTCTCTCTCATACCTTTCTCCTTTTTTTTTTTCCCCCCTTCCTCCCTTCACCCTTCCTCTTTCCTACCTCCCTTCCCTCATCCCCCTTCCTCCGTCATCACTTTCTCTCTCCTATTACCCTCCTTTTCCTCCTTTCTTTCCCTTTTCCATCCCTACCCTCTTTCTTACTTTCTTCCTCCTTTCCTCCCCTCTCCTCCTTCTCCCTTCACTATACCTCTCTCTCGCTTTCTTCCCCTCCTTCCTCTCTTCCCGTTCCTCCTTCCCTTTCAGCTGTCCCTCCCTCCCTCTCTTTCTTTCCCTCCTTTCCATCGCCCCTTCACTCCCTCCCTCTTTCACCTTTCCTTTCTTCTACCTACCTCCCTTCCCTTCCCCCTCTCCTTCGCCCCGTCACAACTTTCCGTCCCTCCTTATCATCCCCTATTTTCCTACTTCATCCTCTCTCTCTCCGTTCCTTCCCTCCCTCCTTCCTTCACACTCTTTCTCTGATTCTCTCCCTCGCCTGCACCTTCCCCAGTCCGTCATAACACTTGTGTTTCCTCTGGTATAAGTGTGACCACAGATAAATAAATATAAGAAAATAAGAACAGCTTGTAGCGTGCCAGAAATAATAATAATATACCGAGATAGAACATTCTAAGGTAATATAAGCTCGACTGGAGAGAGAAAAATTTGTCTTCGGAGTGAGGGGTTAAGAACCATCAGATGTTTACGATTTTTATTTTCTAGTTTGAAAGGACAACAAAATAATTCAGAACTAACGAAACACTAAGAAACGATTCCTTGTTGAATGGACAGGAGTTGCACGATGTATACATGTCAGCTGCTAAAGAGTATTACCAGCATTCATCGTAATCATCATCATCGATAAAAACTAGAAACGATAGAAAAGCAGACGTTGTTAAATGACATTTTCATTCATCAGAAGTCTGATCCCGAAGATGTGAATGAAATTCTATCGATCAAGCAGTGCCATCAAGAGGAGTGGGCTGGTCATCTACCTTTAGCCGTACTGGACTGCCGGAGCCTAGCCTCGGACCCCTACACCTCGGGGGGATATGAGGCTGACAATTTCCGTTTACCTCGAAGAACGAGTCATATCCTTTTATGAAGGTGGAGCAACTCTAGGAGCAATCTGGTTAGTCTGTAGCGCCTAAGGATTTTCACACTCCATATGGTCCCGTATCTGTCCAGGAATTTTGTAGTTATTGTTTTAGAGGTTAATGTGTTTTGCATCTTCCAAAATTTAATCTGTAATTTGCAGTAAAGGCGGGTTTCATGTGATAGGTAGAGACATCCATTTTCCACTTCCTCCGTGCAACATTCAGATGACTCTACACTGAGCGATAGGCCAGGGATTTCCTGCAACCCAGGAAGCCATTACTCCAATGGCTGGTAACAATATAACCACGACGTGGACGCCTGGTAGTCCAGTAGTTTAAGACGCTCCAAGCGGATATCCCCCATAAGGGTTTATTTCGAGGACTGATTACTTTTGTTTCTGATATAAAGCCATATATGGATGAATGACTATTGTCGGTCTGTTTTCACCTGATGGAACTTGGTGACTTTCAGAGCTTGAACACTATATCGTGCTAGTATACAAGTCAATGAACTTTTAATTGTGAAGCAGGGATGAGTTTTCTTGGTCAATAGTCAAATCCACCTTAAAGTATGACAACATTTGACTATCAGTTAAGCTACAGACCATTAGTGAAGTTTGTCTGATTAGAACAAATGCACAGTAGTCATTCTTTCCTTAAATGTATGGACAAAACGTGCTTTTGAGACTCCCAGTGCAACGAGAAGGGGGCACTTAAAGTGGATAAGACGAAAAGGTAAGACATACGTTTATTGTCTGGATGCCAAGAAGACAGCATACACGTATAGCTTAGGGATAATGAAGGAGAGGACGAAATGAGGTTATAGACTGAGGATAAGGAAGGCAGAAATGAGGAAGAATGGATTATAGTCGAGGATATGAAAGGAACAAAAGAAGGAGAGATGATTGCAATATAGTCTGGGAACAAGGAAGGAGATAGGATTACAGCTTGGGGATAATGAAGACAGAATATAGTTTGGTCATGTGGAGGAGGAATATGACGGAAAAAGTACTAGTTTGGGGATAAAGAAAAAGGTAGGAACATAATTTGAGGATAAGGAAGAGGCAAGGAAGAAGATGGATTTCTACCTCGCAGATAACGACGATAGACAAGAAGATGCTGTGATTTTAGCCTGGATATAAGGAAGAGTAGATGTATTTTCGGGAATAGGATAGAGATGGGATTATAGTCTGGGTATAAGTAAAAGATATAGTTTAGAGATAAGAAGGCTGGGATTGTAGCTTGAGGATATAGAAACGGAAAGAGATACATGGGTAAACGGAAGCAGGAATTTTATCAACCTGCTTCTTACATGTTGTGAATGGCGACTAAAAGAGGCGTAGTTATGTGGTGACAACACTGGTGATCACAACTCCAAACACTTATATTGCAGGTAGGTTTGTAATTGGGGGATTATTGTACCTAAAAACTGTATTTTCCGGTGAGTTGAGATCTGTTCTTGGATTTCCTAACTTTATATGGCTAAGTGGGTGATGATGACGATGAAACTCGTCCCAAATTGGTTAACTCAAATAAGCATGGTAACATGAAATGAACGCAAATAGAAAAGAAAAGGAGAGAGATGAGCTAACGTATGAAGGGAGGCTCGAGGCCTTGAGGCCCGACACTAGTAAGAAGTTAGTATCATAAGAAGAGACTATGCAGTAGATAAAGACGATAGAAGATACTTGAGAGAGAAAACTGCAGCGCGAGGAATAGAGAAAATCAGGGAGGAATAAGAGGGAGGTAGATGGGTAGGAGCAACTTGAGACCCAGCGTAAGTAAATTCTTTTTTTGTTCCTTCTCGGTATATCATATTGTCAGGACTACATATTATAATTACAAATCATAATAGATAGATAGATAAATAGATAGACAGACAGCCCTCTGCGAGCCTATCTATTATGATTTGTATTTATAATATGTAGTCCTGACAATATTTCATGGATCACAGACTTTTTTTTTTTTTTTTTCAGCGAAGAATTTCATTCAGCTGAGGGAATCTGCTGGTTGATATGAGAAGTACAATTTCTTTAGCCCAACCTATTTTACCCAAATCTATGTTGTTTTACCTATCCAAAACTAATGTAACCTGCCGCACAATAATGGAATCTAACATAAACCAGCCGAAAGAAACTTAATCTAACCTAATATCAGCAAAGTGCGCTATGTGAGCGCGTGACAAGCAAGCGTTTGTACTGAATACGTACTGTACACCTATCATCATAATTTCATCTTGGTGTAAGCTTTCAACATATCTGATGAGGTGGTTCAACAATAACAGAAGAATAATTATTGAACTAAAAAATGACTTCCTTACGTTCTCTCTCTCTCTCTCTCTCTCTCTCTCTCTCTCTCACACACACACACACACACACACACACACACACACACACACACACACACACACGAGCGCGCACAATCAGCACATGAAAGTGAAATGCATCTCATACCTCGCATGTCACTTTCATTGTGCTTTAAATCGATTTCATGTTCATCATGTCAGTTGCAGCCCTCCGTACAGTCCCTTCGAAAGCTGGGATTCCAAGGGCCACATGAGTAAACATGTAGCTAAAAACAAAATTTATTGAATTTATCTACTACCTGCTGAAAGAATCTCCTCTCTATCTCACAAGGTAGAAAAGTTATCAGCCTCTGAAAACCGTGTCTTGTCGAGCCAGGTAGGGTCGTGTCGGGTCGTTCATTTCTCAGCTGAACATATTGTAAACATCGCTTCGCTACGCTTGCTCGCTGAGTCGTAAAGACTTAATTAAGCCCATCCTAACCTAATCTGACCCAAAGGTGTGTGTGTGTGTGTGTGTGTGTGTGTGTGTGTGTGTGTGTTGAGGTGAGGCTCATAACTCGCAGCAGGCAGTGTAGTAATGAAGGTGAAGCAGAGACCAACAGTTTCTCTACCGCATGAATTTGCTACGTGGACCAAACCCTGCGTAATGTTATGAGGAACTGCACGAATAGAGTGTGATTCAGAAAAATGAGGAACAATTAAGAGGGATGGGTGGGAGAGGGAGAGTAATGGAAGGGGGAAAGGGGAGAAACTGAGGGGGCGGGGGAGAAACGGTGAGGGGATTGAATAAAGAAACGGAAAGGTTGAAAGACAAGTGAATTTAGGAGAGAGAGAGAGAGAGAGAGAGAGAGAGAGAGAGAGAACAAAGGAGGAAGTGACAGAGAAAGAGGGAGGGGTGACTGAGAGAGGAAGGTGGAAGAGTGGGAGAACGGCACGTTTTCATATGAATCTTAGAGTTCCCGAGTGTGAAATAGATAGTATAAAGAAGAGAGAGAGAGAGAGAGAGAGAGAGAGAGAGAGAGAGAGAGAGAGAGAGAGAGAGAGAGAGAGAGAAGAACGGAGGGCTGAGTGGTGGATGGGGTGAGAGAAACGATAGGTGAAATGATGGGAAGTAAGAGAGAAAAGCGAGAAAGAATTAGGAGTGGATGAGGATGGAGCAAAACGGGTGAAGGAGGACTGTGGCAAGGCAGTGGGAAGGGGATAGTAACCTGGGGAGGGCTTTAAGGGGGATGGGAAGGCAAAACGTGAGAGCTGCAGTGTCTCAGCGGGAAACAACCATGTATGGGAGTGAGACGGGCCTCCGTAACAAAGAACTCCCCCCCCCCCACATATTGTATTATTGTCGGACAAAATAAAACAAAGAAGTAATGGTGATTATGGTGGTGCTATGTGGAACGGGAACACGACTTTCGAATGTATATTAATTCAGTATACGTATGAGTGTATACCTGCTAATGTATGGATTAAAACATACAGTTCTTATACATCAAAATGCCAACACTCACAGTAACGATAATACTCCAACTTAACAACGATTGCTGTTCCATTTCATTTTAGTTATTTTCCAAGTGCAACAGATTAGAGGGTTAAAGTAGTAACTAAAAGATTCATCGTACATATTACAAAGGCTCATCACTCTTGATGCAACTGTGCACCAATTAGTACTCAGGCACTGAGAATGTGAGAATGTTCTAGTTATGAAAACAGGCCGAACATAGAAAAGATGACAACGAAGCCTGAGAAAAAGTTGTGTGAATGGCTCCCCGGTTTCATAATTCTAGCAAATATTTACATATATGCGAATATAGGTTTTACGGTGCTAGTGAGGGACGCCTTCATGTGGTGGTATCGATATAACCGGTTGGCTTGACCTACTGATTATTCAAAGGTCCTTCAGTTACTTTCTTATACCCTGAAGGAGAAGGGCAATTTATGCTTACGGCCCACAGGGTTCGCGTCTCAGATGGTTTTGGCGCCTTCACAGCGGTCTTTTTGTATGTCTGTTGATGAATTATACATAAAGCATATAGATGTTTATATTTACTAAAGTCTAACCTAAGGTGAATAAAATACACTGAAGAAACCAAGACCAAAATATAAAATACGTCACCATATGGAAGAGGTTAATCTATCTCCTGTTTGTTTCCGAATGATGTGATTATATTCCGATTTCAGTTACACGTGCCTGTTGTTGCTGCCTAAGGCTCATCTGAAACGTGAGCCCAGTGTGCTTAAGTTGCCCTACTGAAGTACACCAACCTCTCTCCGGAGGAAAAGGAAGTATAACCAGGTAGTTGAGTCGTCCATTTATATTGGTACCATGGCATGAAGGCGTCCCTTTCCAGCACCACTTCATCTCCTTCGTGCAATAAATAGCATCTCCCCTGTCCCTGCTGTTTGACTATCCATTACAAAATATCGGGATTAGCAAATTTCACCATATTGGTGTCAGTAAGCACTACTACCACCGTCGCTACCAAGACCACCACCACCACCACCATCGTCTTCATACACCTACCTTTGACTGTTATAAATGGGGTGGTGCCAGTGGCATCACTTCCTTGGGGATCCCCTTAGTAGTTCAACTATCCCAGCTTTCCCATCCCAATGGAGTGTGGTGCCCCAGCGCTGCTGCTGTCACTGATCCACCTAGAGGGCAGTGACCACGGTGCTGATCTATCTCACACGAAGATCCGGTGAGGGAGATTGGTTTCGCCCATTGCTCCGGTGCTCCGCCTCAGTGCCACCGCAGGCAACTCAGCAACAACACACAACAGCAGCAGCAGCAACAACAACAACAACTACATTAGTCAATGGAGTGGGATCGATCCAGAAACAAACACACAAACACACCTGATATCACTCCACAGCTCAGAAGAGTATATCAACCTTCACAGCCCAAGAAACCTGACTTAGAATTTTGCATAACTTTTCACAGCAGGGCACAGCACACCTTACCTACAGACGGTTTGTTTTCACCTGACGGGACTGAACCACACCCAGCACTTCAATTTTAAGTGGTGGTTGCATGAAATTTCTTAAGCCGTTGTTGTGAGGTTGGAATGAGTCTGCTTGGTTACCAATCCAGTCTTTCATCCAGTCTGGCTACACTTGGCCATCACCTCAAGTCAAAGGGGTTGAGACAGATTACAACAAACGTGCTACAGTCACTCCTGAACAGGTGATGTGTGAGGAACACGAGGGAGAGGGGAAGGAATGGACACTAATGGAGAGGGAACACAGCATTAAGAATTTTAAAGCAAAGCACAGCACAGAGCAGCGCAGCACAGCACAGCAAAGCACAGTATGCCTAACATAAATTTTCACGGTACACTATATCACACCTGACCATAATTCAAAATACATCTCTGCATCAATCTTCATAATATAACAGTCTTGACTTCAGTTTCCACATTACATTTAACAGCATAGCACAGAACAGCAAACAGAACATCAGAGCACAGAACCGATGGGGAGAGAGTAGACTGGAAGAACGGACTAATGCAAGAGCTATCGTATGGCCTCAACAATTGAAGAAGATCCAACGGCGCAACACAATACCACAGAACTGGACAGTGCAACCCAGCAGGGCACAGCATAGCATAACAAAGTACGACGTAGCACAGGTATGGAGGAAATAACAGTTTTTAGGCACAAGTTTTACCCCTAAATATTACCACATGACTGAGGCAATATAAAGAGTAATACTTAACATATGGCGTCGCCCTAAACTTCACGACCGTTATATCTAACTTGCCTGCCCGCTGAGCCTATGTCCCTAGACTCATGATTATTATTTTTCTTGTAGCTGATTATTACCTCGAAAGGGTCGGAGTCCGACGGGGTACCGTACTGTTTTTCGTCGTTTCTTGGTTTGTTTGTTTCTTTGTTTGTTAGGAATAGTACGGAAAAACGGCCGAAGGAAACTGCATGAAACTTTCAGGAAATGTGTGCACGTCTCTCAAAAGGAAGTGGTTAGAGTTTGGATGTAATCGAGTGACCCTGAAAGGTCAAAATCAAGGTCACGTATTTTCAGAGGATTATAACTTTAAACCAGTTGAAGATACAGATACTCGTATTTAGTATTATCAACATACAGGAACTCTCATATGGGCTTTAATTGGCACCAAGACTTTTGACCTTGAGTGACCTTGAAAGGTCAAACTCATGATCACTGATATTCAGGGGGCTATACCTCGAAAATGGCTGCAGATAGATATTTACTATTATCAACATATAGGAAGTTCCATATGGGCTTTCAATTGGTATCATGATATTTGACCTTAAGCGACCTTGAAAGGTAACACTCAAGGTCACGGATATTCAGGGGGCTATACCTCGAAGCTGGTTGCATATAGATATTTGCTATTATCAACATATACGAAGTCCCATATGGACTTTCCATATGTTGATAATAGTACAGTAAATCTCTATCTCCATCCAGTTTCGAGTTATAGTCTGTTGAATATCCGTGACCTTGAGTTTGACTTTTCATTGCCACTCAAGGTCAAAGGTCTTGGTGTCAAATGAAAGCTCATATGAAAATTTCTGTATGTTGTTAATAGTAAATATATCTTTAATCGCTTTCAAGTTATAGCCCTCTGAAAATCCGTGACATTGAATCTGACCTATCATGGTCACTTATTACCTCCAAAATTTAATAATTTCCTTTTGAGACCAATGGCCAGATATCCTGAAAGTTTCATGTAATTTCATTCTTCCGTTTTTCCGTAATGTAGCTAACATACAAAGAAACAAGGAAACGACCAAAAACATCTCGCCGGACTCCGTCCCGGGCAAGCTAACACTAGATTCCTAGCAGCAGTTATCAAAGATCATATAGCACTAATTCAAAGCAAAGGTATATGAGTAGCAGTGGAATACAACGGGAAAAGGAAACTTAAAAACGGTCTTGGTATAGGAGTGGCCTTGGTGTTGAAATGGTCTTAGAGTAGATATTGCCTTGGTGATGAAATGGTCTTGGCTTAGTAGTGTCCTTGGTGTTGAAATGGTCTTGGCGTTGAGAAGACCTTGTATAAAAGTGGCCTTGGCGTTGAAATCGCCTTAGTGTGAATGGATCTTGGCGTTGAAATGGTCTTGGGATAGAGGAGGCCTTGGCATTGAAGTGGTTTTGGCGTAGAAATGGTCTTGGCATTTGAATGGTTTTGGCGTAGAAATGACAATAAAGAGTTGAAAGGTTTGACCCAGGAAGGAAGAGTCAGCTTCAAAGTTAGGTCGTCAAACTATCCATGTCATGAAGCCAAATGTCTAACCTGACTGGAGTGGTGAGAAAACAGAGGTCGGAAGAAACAAACAAATATCATGAAGAGAGGTAGAACAGAAGAGAAGAGGAGGACAGTAAGTTCAGAAAGACTGGAGACAAACAGGCCCCTTTCATAGCCTCTTACGACGAGCTAGATCACTGGGGAGGCATTGTTTAACCCTTTAGCCCCCACCCCAGAGGGTAAGAAGGATTATAACTAGTGACATATGAGCTGAAAACAGTTTAATTACAAACTGTGGAAAGTATAGTAAATAGTAATACACAAATATCGTATGGAAAATATAGTACTGTAAATGTAAACACACTAAGATGGAGACGGGGAAAAAAGGGAAGAATTACATTACAAAGAAGTCTGTTGAAGGGGTTTTAAATAATCTAATAACAAAGGGATATTGGAAACAAGGAAAACGATGAAATACTACCAAGCAAAATTAAAGCTAGTAGAAAACCAACGATAAATAAAGGGGGTGGAATGGAGGATACGAGAAGAAGGGTTATGATAACAGGGAAGATGTTTTAAGAGAATTAAGAGCTTCATGTTTCAGTCCAGCGTACTAAGGACGAAATCCAAAGCTCACACTGACCGCAACCCATGGTTAAAACGCTCGGTTTCACTAGTAAAACGCAAGACGACGTCATAGTCAAATATAGTTTGTGGTGAAGAATTGGTCATATGAGATAATATCCAGGTCATCATTATAATCACCCAGCTCATGGGGGAAGTAAACTGGGAAGATGATGTTAAAATAGCAGGTTATTTAAGATCTATGAAGACAAGAGCAGAGAATTAGACGAGGAGGAAAGGAACAGGGCATCAGGGAAAAAAGGTAGCGAGGGTGATGTACAACCTAAACAATAATATGAAACTAAAATACTGTAATTCAAGGCCTACAGAAATATTAGCTGAGAAATACTTGTAGTCGGGAAGCGGAAGATGATGAAGGGTGCATATGCAACTATCTATATATCTATATGCTCGCATGTGTGTGTGTGTGTGTGTGTGTGTGTGTGTGTGTGTGTGTGTGTGTGTGTGTGTGTGTGTACACTAGCTCCCAAAAGTATATTTTAAAAATAAGTACCATACATTCTGACAAATGGACGATGTATCTGACACGTGTTGCGTGACGTGGCAACAAAATTGGTAGACCTGCATGCTGGGGAGTGGTTGCCATACACCTGTATATGACCTGGGATTGTATATACCGTTTTCTAACTGACGTAATACTATTCACTTTGTTATACATAATATTTGATGTTATTATGATGACAAAATACTATTTAGTTTTAACATAGGCACGGTTACTCTTTCTATGGTTCATCAGTAATACTTTCACGAGTGCCAGCACAAGGCAATCACCACTCTAGATAAATAGTATATAAGCTTTCCCAGAACTGATATATTTTGAGAAAGTGTATATATATTATCTGTGATTATGACTCAGAGACATATGACACCCAGTATAATGTGAACGGCACAAAAATACTAGAGAGACAAGTAGAGGTAAACGAAATGTAAAGACAGTAAATTAACTTATCTGAAACTAATCCCCAGAGTAGCGAATAAACCCATTTGTCACTGATACACCAGCCGTATTGTGGAGGTGACATGCGAGATTCATTCTTATATTGGACATTATATGTAAAATAAATACAAGGTAAGCTTGAACACACTTTAGGGGGCTCCTTTTATTCATTTAATAACCACTGTATCCACCGCCTGCATCCAGACCTCTGTTCAATCGACGCGGCGCCTGCTGTGAAGCTGTGCCATTCACGTAACGAAACACCACAATACCTTCCGAAACCGAGATATCGCCACACACGGGTAGTATGTATAATGATGTGTGGTTAAAACTGTCCTACATGCAGACCCTATAGGCTATTATTAACCTCTGCATTGGTAATCTATTTGTAGATGTTATAACGAAAGAATTGTGATGGGTATTTTTCTCATGCTGTTTAATAATCTGTGTTTCACTTACGTTCATGGGGGGCTGGGTGACTCAATGGTGGCGTGTGTAGCTCAAGACCATGAGGTAGTGAGTTCGCGCCCCACCCGAGTAGCTACTCAGCTGAAAGTTAGCGCTCTCATCACCCTATCAGGGCTATATGGTCTAATATGAGCTTAGCTCGGAGAATTCCTTCCTTCACTTACATTAGAACATGACAAATCAGCCCATCGCAGTCAGTTTTCGGACATGGCAACTCTGCCCGTCGCAGTTACTATGTTTCCCAAGATGCATTTATCACAGTATAATGTGTGTAATGGGTTATATTCTTTAACACAGAGGTATAAATATCGCTGAACTGTCACCATTTATACGTCGATGGATGTTTGCAGTCACACAGTGGCGTTGATGTGTTTATTAGCAGTACCACCCACGATACCTAACCATGCGTACCAACCGCACCGAGACGACAAGTGACCGGGAATAATGGTTCATTCTATTCATTATGCCATTCTTCGCACCACACTTTAAAGATACATCCATAATGACAGCTGTGAGCTTATATGGATAGTAAACATGAAGCCAGACATGGTATACTAAATGATGAAAGGTTAATATCAACATGAGAAAAGCTCACGATAAGACATCAGTGTAAATTTTGCTTTGGGAATAAAGTTGTTAGGACAATGGTTTCACCTGAATGAATTTATTATTTTGAGGTAACCAGAACAGTGAAATTTTTCACTCGCAGGATTTCTCCATTGCTGAGTAAGGTCGTCTGAAGATAACAGGAACAAAATCAAAGGAGAAAACGTCAACAGACTGAAGATGCTAAGGTGTACTCGTAGTTCAGATGTGATATCGAATCCAGCGTTTTATCGCCGTTATCATGGTGTTGTTGTTGTCTCAGGTTCATCTGAACTTCAGTATTTATACTCTCCTCCTGGGTCTCTCCGATCCACCAGACAAGATAATAAACTTTCTCTCTCTATAACAAAAACATCAAGGCTACATAATCCTGATATCTGGTGGCCTTTGACATTGGCTCAGATATACTAATGTCCGTGGCATCAGAATTCCCTCGAAAAAAATCATCACACTCCTTGAAATGTTCCCATTAAAACATATTAGAAGAGGTGAGAGTTTGGCTCCGGGAGGAGAGGGAGAGGGAGGAGTTGGAAGGTATTGTAGGGTTAGGAGTGAACTGATGTACAAAGAAAGGGGGAAGGGGAGGGGGAGGGGAACTGGAAGGTGGGAGAGGAAGGTGAAGGAGCAAGTCAGGAGGGGGGAAAGGAAGGGGAAGAATGGGAAGGGTGAGGGGATGAAGGGACGTAGTGTGCTGGATGGGGTATGGGAGGGGAAGGGGTGAGATGTGGAAAGGTGTGAGGGGATCAGGGGAAGTGTATGGAGAGGGAAAGAGGAGAGGGTTAGGTTGGTGAAACAGGGTGAGGATGGTTGATGGAAAATGATGAGAAGGGGAATGGGAGGGACGGAAAGGAAGCAATTAATGATAAGGGGCCGTATGAGAAGGAAGGGTAGTGGGAGGGTGAAGCGGTGTGAGGATGTCCTTGGAGAGGGGAAGGTAAGGGAGGAGGGTGAGGGGACGAGCGTGGAAGCTCCTGTGTGACTTACATGTTTGATTGGGTGGGAGTGTGAGGGATGGGTGAGAGTGTGAGGGATGGGAGAAGGGGAACAGTGGGTTAAAATGGGGCAAGGGGAAAGGGTGTGGCAAAGGAGGGGAAGAGGGTAGGTGAGTTAACCGCTTCACTACGATGGTTTCTGGTTTATTTAATGTTTGCTACTGGCAAATGATTTAATTAAGGTGTTTTGAATTAATCCGATTCTGCTCATAGACTGGGGCCCTAGACCCACACCCTGTTTTCCATGGCCATGCAGTCCTCCTATGTGCAACATGTTGACGCACATCTCAGTTCACCGCTTGGGTTCCAGTTCCCACCGTCCATACTGAATAAATGGGTGGGCTCTAATTAGTTAGGACTTGGGGGGGGGGGTATGGACAACTCGGTGAGGGAGTATTTTGAAAGATCTGTTAAGGCTTTTAACCAATTCATATTAACAAACTGCTTTTTCTCTTCCCCCAGCTAAGACCGATCCTATGTTCTTCTGGACAATAACCCTCTTCTGAACCGCTTGAACACAACCTCTTCCTCTAAACTTATATGTATTTCCCTTCCCTGCTCTCTCTCTCTCTCTCTCTCTCTCTCTCTCTCTTTAGTGGCTGATTTACAGAAAATCATCGTCATCATGCTCATCCTATTTCCGTTAACAGATGTGTTGGGTATAAACAATTTCTCTGAAACCTGTCTTTAAGATAAGGTGTATTCTGACTCTGCTATTTCCAAAGGATTTTCGTCAGATCCGGGAAAACCTCTTGTAGTGAGGCGGTGAAAAGGGAGGGGTGACAAACAGAAGGGAGTAGAAGAAATCCATTTATAAGATGGAGCTGGGTGACAGAGGGAAGAGAGAGAAAAATAACTATCAGTTTAAAGGAGAGGGGAAATAGAGAGAAGGGAACGATAGAAAAATAGTGATAGATAGGAGATGGGAAATAGAAAGAAGGGAAGGAAAGCTAAATACTTACAGAAAGGAGATGGGTGGTAGAGAGAAAGGAATGAAAAAAATGCTGGTAAAAGAAAGTGACGTAATGTAGAGGATGGAGTGAAACAGGTGGGTATACACATAGGTTAAGGTATAGAGGCAGTTCTGATGTTGGACTGGGATGAACAGGCTGGAAATCTTTGGGGAGAGACACTAACTGTACTGTTATGATGATGATGATGACGTTGTCGACTTCCGTTCAGTTCCCAGTGGAACACGAGGAAAGTGTGTAGGAAAAAAGAAATTACTCAAATGTCTGCAAACAAAGAAATGGACGTAACACTGTGGATAGTCTGTGATGTGTCTTTTCCTATTGTTTCCAGATTTTTTATTTACCATGTAGCAGAGAATCGGATAAATACCCTAGCAGTGAAAGGGGTGAAAGGGTGAGAGGGGCAGGGAGACTCATGGAGAACTTGACTCTGATAATAATAATAATAATAATAATAATAATAACAATGATAATAATAATAATAACAATAATAATAATAATAGTACCAACACCACCACCACCACCACCACCACCAACAACAGCAACAACAATGATAATAATAATGTCAAGAAGTAGGAACATTAGCTGCGTGGTACTGGAAGATTCTCAATAATTCTCACATTTTCAGTTACGAGCCAAAGTTGCCAGATAGCCTGCTGTTGTGAGCTGAGGTATTTTGTAAGTTGTGCATTAATATGTATTCTCTTTTTCTCTGTGATATTTAGGTGACTGTTAAATAATGTAGTTTGATTTCAGTTTGTATGATAAAGCATTTAAAGTGCAACGAAATGTAAGAAAGCTCTGGAATATTGTGGTTGTCTCCGACTTGGAACTCTCATCGCTAGGAACACCTAGAACAATCTAGAACCGGGCAAGGTTATAAAAAGGACAGAGAAGGGAATAGAGAAGTTTCAGCTTAATTTTTCTTGTGGTCTTGGTAATTTAGTGTAGCTCTGGTACTTGTGAAATCAGTGAAAAGTAGTCATCAAGCATACAGTGTAATAACTGGTAAACAGAGACAACAAACGCGGGAAGCTTGTGCTATTATGACGCCTGAGCTGATCTTGTGTACTTTGAAAGGCAGACCCTATGAAGAACGATTCACTGGGCGACGTCCTTCATTACTGAACTACTGCTGTTGGAACCTGTGGCAGTGTGGAACACGGACTTAATAATAATAATAATAATAATAATAATAATAATAATAATAATAACAAAAATATTAATAATATATTAACTTTGTTGTTTTTCTTGCTGCTGTTGTTGACATGGGGGTGTCTTTGGGTGATTGCACTGAGTGACAGTCCAAATCCTGTAACCTGGCAAACTATTTACAAAGCTGGTGCTTCAACCAGATGAGGCTCAATACAGAATACATCCGAGATGTGGCTGGGGTATAAGGTTCCCAACTGGTCACTCGTCTCAAGTATCATAACTGAGTACCCTCGCCCCGTACACCTGCACACATTGTGGTGCATTTTAAAAGAAAGAAAAGAAAACAACTTGATGATAGATTATTATTGTTGTTGCCATTTTTAGCTTGTGTCACGTCCATCTGAGGTCAACAGTGGTGTCAGGGATGTGCCTCTGTGTCATCAATACATGGCGCTGACAGCCCTTGACGAGGAGCAAAGATAGTGTTGACGCACCTGCGTTGCCACCCATCACAACCAGCCGTAATTACTGCTAGTCCACAGACTTTGTCCCACAGTGACTGATAGTATTTCTAAGGACGCCTGTCTGGGTTTTACTGTACAATTCTCTTCAATATGCAGGCAATTGGAAAAAGACTGTGAAGCCTAGCTGCCTCCAAGCAATGATACTTTGCTAAAAGAATGCATATGTTTTTGTGAACCAGTTATTCAAGTATCTGGTGAGTCTCGAAGCTGCTTACCTCTCCTAAGTGTTATTTGGAATGACGTGTACTCCATTCCATCCCACCCTGATTATATCTTATCCTACCCTACCCATATTGTACAAAAGGGTGGCTTCCACTCCTCTGGACTCCATCAAGCAGGTGTGATGGTGATGGATCAGGTCAGACTGGATTCCTGCTGATAATACTACACTCACCCTGCCATCCCACTCCACCTGTGGTCACACGGCAGACACCACACACACAGTAATGTTTCCACACACACCAGATAATATATACAGTACACCACAAGAGCGCGAGCTCGACATCCAAAGACAGGCACATGCACTGAACACTCATTCACAGGCAGATGAAGATACATTAACATGTACTGTATGATGTACACTAAGGCAATGAAATAATATCTTAGCTTTGAAAGTATTTAAAACTTGTGAAATTAATCAAAGCCTGGAATGAACTCATGTATGATCTTCAGCTGCGTATTCACACCAAAAAGGAAGCCTATATTCCGCGACTATATAAAACACTTTTTTTTTTGCCTCTAGAGTATTATATTACCCAACTTTAACATTACCATTCACTAAGTTACGCAGTAATCTAAAAGCCTTCAGGCAAATTAATGAAGACACTTAAGATGTTACACAAAATAAGGTTACTGGGTACGATGTATGAATGCCCAGCGCTGATCATTTTATTTATGGACGAAAGTAATTGCGAAACTGGTGAAGGGTATAAAAGCTCGTCACAGACATAAAGTTCATCCCTTCTAACGCATGTGGCCTTCTCCCTCCCGAATACTCCTGGGTTGATGTGTCATATATTACACGATAAATCACCCCAAGGCCATTTGACTTCTACGTTTAAATTGAGATTCGGCAAAGGGCGACGCAAAAGTGGGATTATGGTACAAATTCATGGACAAAAGCAACTCTTATAACATGGCTTAAAGTGAGCTTTGGAGATCGTGGCTGTAGCTTCACCGTGCTTCATAAGGCTTCAAAGCGGATAATGAGAGATGAGGAAGACTCATACACTGGCTCAGGGCTGAGGGTAAAATACTGAGCTGCTGCCAGCATTTCAATTTGTCTCAAAGGCGGACCACACAGGTAGACAACCACTCGTGCACGAGCACACACACTTACAAATAGCCGTAACACACACACACACACACACACACACACACACACACACACACACACACACACACACACACACACACACACCGCTCGCTGGTGCAGTGGTGACGTTCTCGCTTGCCATCTGGTAGACGGGAGTTCGCGCCTCGCTCAGGTTGCGAAAAGTTTCACTGACGAAGTGAGTGGTTACTGTCCCCCTTGAGCAAGGGGACGGGTGTGTGCGTGTGTGAAGGTCACAGCCTTGCCCTTAGATCGGACTATATGAGCTCTCAGCTCCCTTCCGGGAGGGTAAAAGCTGACGATCACGACCATCAGGTGATCCTGACCGACCCGGACCCGGACCCGGTGAATTACACACACACACACACACACACCGCAGCGCGACCACAGGTCCACACGCACGCACACTCACACGCACACGCACCCCCACCCCTACCATCACTCCCACTCCAACCACACTCACCCCCAAACGCACCCCCACACCCCACACCCACACTCATGCACACCTTTTACATTCAGTTAGACAAATGCACCAGCCCGTGTATTCAAATAAGCAGCCCCAAATATAGACACACTAACTTTCATATACGGAAACACACACACACACACACACACACACACACACACACACACACACACACACATTGTTGATCTACGTATGTTATATTTGACTTCTGCGATTACTGAACAAGTTATTCTATCATGAATAGCGTCCGATCCCCCCGTAAGTATCGTATAATTTCTCTCTCTCTCTCTTTCTCTCTCTCTCTCTCTCTCCCCGTCCGTCCGTACGTCTGTCTGTCTGTCTGTCTGTCTGTCTGTCTGTCTGTCTCTCTCTCTCTCTCTCTCTCTCTCTCTCTCTCTCTCATTACTACAGGAAGCAGTCTCTCAGTGTCAGTATGCACCCCCCTCCCCTCCTAAACAAGTCCTCAGCACATAAAGTAAGGAACAACCCTGCCTCCCTACCACAACCACATATACCCCTTTGCGCCACATACGGCACGTACCCTTTGTCTTTCCCTTATGCAGTACCATCCGCTCCATCCTTTCACCCTCTCTTCCCTCTTCTCTCCAGTTCCTTTTCCTTCTCTCTGTTCTCTCTTCTTCCCTTCCCCCTCACGCCTTTTTTTTTTTTTCCACTCTCCGCCCTCTTCTGCAGTAACTTTACTTCCTCTCTCTACTTTTATTTTCCAGTTCTCCCTCTCTTCCTCAGACATCTCACTGTCTTCTTCCATCCCTTTTCACTTGCATTCATCTCCCTTCTTTCTCTCTCTCTATTCCCGACTGTCACTTCTCTTTCCTCTCTTTCTCTCTCTTCCCTCTTTTTACCCTTTCCATTCTCCATGCATTTCGTTAACTCTCCCTATGCCTTCCCATCTTTCCTTCCTCTCCCATTATCTTCCTTATTTCGTCTTTTTTACTTCACCATCCCTTGTCTCCTTTCGCCTATTCATTTTCTCTCCCCCCATTTCATCTTCCACCTCCCCTTTAATTTCGTGACTTCCTTTGTCTTCTTTCAAATCTTACCGTGCCTCTCTCCGCTCCTACTCATTCTCTTCCTCTTCTCTCCCTCTCTCTATTCTCTCCCTTTCCTTTGCACCTCTCTTTTACCTACCTCCCATCTCTCCAACCTTCCTTCCTATACCCCCTCGCTCTTGGACATTTTCTTCTCTTTGTTCCATCTTTTCCTCTCTTTTTTCATATTTCGTCTCCTTCATATTACAATACTTACACATTTCTGTTATCTATTCTTCACCTCCTTCCCTGGTCACTCCTCTTACATAATTATCCTGTTTGTGCTCCCCACTCCCTCCTTTTACTTCCTCCTGCACCCGCTTCTCATTCTCTCGTTACCTTTGCCTTCTCCATCTCCCTTCTCCCTTCACTCACTTGATCCTCCTTCTTTCCAGCGTCCATCCCTTTCCTTTTTTTCCACTCCTTCGTCTGTATATGTGAGGTGGGGCTGGTGGTGTAATGGTTAGCACACCTGAGGCCCGACAGTGTTCCTTGGTTCCGCATACCTTCAAGTGTCAGCACTTCATTGATAACACCCAAGTATTCTCTTTGTCGTGTCAACACCCACCGTATGTACTGAATACATACTAGATATGTTTTTATGGCATTTCGTTTGGACTGATGAAAGATCAGTAAACTATCTATCTATCTATCTATTGCCAGACGCCTCAATCCCGTTTGGGGTGGCCACAAACAAATCGCCTCCAAGTCGCCCTGTCCCCCGCCATTTCACTGCCCTGCTCCCAACTCACACCCCCCTCTCTCATATACCTCTCCACCCCATCCCTCCATCTCATCCTCGGCCTCCCCCTCCCTCTTCCCCCCTCCACCTCACTCACATACACTCTCTTCGTCAGTCTTTCGCCCTCCATCCTCTCCACATGGCCAAACCACCTCAGTGTGTTCCTCATAACGCTTCCTATCACATCCACATCCACACCACAACGCTCCTTTATATCCTCATTCGTCAGCCTGTCTCTCCACGTGACTCCACAGGCTCCTCTTAAATAACTCATTTCCACTGCTCTCACTCTTGACTTGTGTCCTTCCAACAATGTCCAAGCTTCACTTCCGTACGTTAGAGTTGGTATCACAATACTGTCATGTAGTAACTTTTTCACTTCCATGCTCACTTCCCTGTTTCTTATCACTGCTTTCAAGGAACCAGCAACCTTTCTTCCCTGCTGTACCCTTTCAAGCACTTCACACTCCAAACCTCCATCCTTACTCATCACGCTACCCAAATACTTAAACGTACTCACATTTTCCAATTCCTCACCATCTAACCTTGCTGTACATTCACTAACTTCACCTCTCTCAAAGACCATCACTTTACTCTTCCCTACATTCACCTTTAGGTTCCGTTTCTTACACACTCTCTCAAACTCATCCACCAAGCCTTGCAGCTCCCCTTCGTATTCACTCAACAACACAGTATCATCTGCAAACAACAGTACAGGGAGTTTCCAAACACTATCCTCTCTCACCAGGGCCACTCCAGCATCCACTACCCTACCTTGTACCTCTTTTATTACCCCATCCATGTACAGATTGAACAACCATGGAGACATGACACATCCTTGTTTCAAACCAACTTTCAAAGAGAAAAATTCACTTAGTTCACCATCCACACGCACTGCAGCCTTCGCACCATCGTACATACTCTTCACAGCATTCAACAACTTCCCATCTACTCCATATATTCTTAACACTTTCCACAATCCTTGTCTATCCACCCTGTCATATGCTTTCTCCAAATCCATGAAAGCCGCATACAACTTCTTTCCCTTCTCTAGAAACTTTTCCACTAAAGATCTAAGAATGAATATCTGATCTACACAACCTCTTCCCTTCCTAAAGCCTCCCTGTTCTTCTCCAACTAATTTCTCTGTTCTTTCTCTAACTCTGTCTATAAGTATCCTACCATACACTTTTCCTATTATACTAAGAAGACAAATGCCCCTATGATTACCACACACTTCTTTTTCCCCTGATTTAGCGAAATTCAGCAAATCAGACTGTTCATTTCCATCATCCTCGGATCGAACTTACCAACTTTCTTACACCAGACGACTATTTTAACTTGTGGACGTTCAACCCACAATCTCAGCGAGAGTCGGTGGGGCTCGAACCCACCACTCATGCCCGGCCGCTGAATGTGATCAGTGCAGAACCACGGAATCAGCCTCCTCACCACAGCTTTCACTCTTCATCCTTCTTTCTCCCTCCCCTTAGCCTCTCCTCCTTCCTTGTGTTTCTTCCCTCATCCCTCTCCACCACCTACCCTTTTCCGTCGTGACGTATTTACACCCTCTATGCAACCTCTTTCCTTTTTTCACCTCTTCACCCACTCCCTCCTTTTTTACATCCTCTTGCTCTCTCTCTCTCTCTCTCTCTCTCTCTCTCTCTCTCTCTCTCTCTCTCTCTCTCTGTCTCTCTCCTGTATCGTTTTCCTACTTCCCTTACTCTCCGTCACACAGTCATACCCATCGTCCTATCTTCCTTCTCTCTTATTTTCACCCCTCCTCTGTCCTGTACCACTATTTCTCTTTCTGTCCTCCCTTGTCATATGTTCTCTCTCCTCTTCTCTCCTCTCCATTGTTCTTCCCCTCCCCTTTCAAGTTCATTCACTCCCTTCGTGTCCCCTTAACTCTCCCTCTAACACCATCCCCATCTCCTCTTTATTCCTGTCTTTCTTCCCTCTCCCTACGTCTGTCCCATCTATTGTCTGTTTCTTCTCTCCACTCCCCTCCATCGCCTATCTCCTCTCTCCCTCACTCTCCTTTCCCCCATGCCCCTCCTCTTATATCTTTCTTCCTGTCAACCACTTTTTCTTCGTGCCTTGCATTTCTTATTCCCTTTCTCACACCCTACTAACCTCTCCCCTCTCCTTCGATCACTACCCACACTCGCCCTCACCACAGTCCTACTAATTTTGCCCTTCTTTCCCTTCCCCTCTCCAGTATCACTTGTTTTTTTCTCTCCTATTCAGCTCAATGTAAAGCTCTTCTCTGATCTATTTTTCCCTTCCATCCCTTCACTTCCCACTCTCACGTGTCCTCTGCCCACTAATTCTCCTCGATCTTTTTTCCTGTGTACTTCTCCCATTTAAACTCCCTTCCACACTACTTTCTATTCTTCTCCATCACTGCACATTCCACCCTCACCTACCCTCTGTTTCTCGTCTATAAAATCCCTTCCACTTACTACTTTTTTTTTTTTTTTTTAGCTCCTTCCTTTTCCCTTCTGTTCCTCTGGCCATCTTCATCCTCCTTTATGCCATTCCTTTCCCACTTTTCCCCATTGTCTTCCCTTCTGATTTCCCCCCGCCTCCCCATCCCTGACTGTAATATATTCTCCATCCCTCCTACTACTTTCCATCCTCTCTGTTAGTTATTTTTATTCCGCTATCACCAGTCCCTCCGTCTTCCCTATTTACATATTCTCAGCGCTACCCTTCCCTCTTTCCCTCCATTTACCCCTCTTTCTCCCTTCCCCCCTCTCCTTTCCAAACTTTATGTCTTTGTATTTCATCTTTATTTTTCTTCCACCTACTTCCACTTTTTTTCTCTTCCTATCTCTTCCTGCTCCATTTAACTTCTGTCCTCCCTCTGTTCACCCTCCTCTATTCTTACCCTCCTCTCTCATTGCCCTCCTTCCGTCTCCCTTACCCACCCACTTCTTTTCTCCTTCTTTACTCGCCACATCACTTTTTCTCGCCTTGCTTCCTCGTTCTTTATCCTCTTCTTTCCACTTTCCCCTCCATTCACCTACCCCTGTGCTTTTATTCAGTTTCCCAGCCATTTCTTCAACAATCCCATATCTGTACCCATCTACTCTTTTACCATTCCCTTCCCTCCAGTTACCCCTCTCTCTCTTTACCTAGCTTTTTCCCTTCTCCACACATCCATCAAAATAAATGGGATACTGTCAAAGGTGGAATAGGAGGAGGGAAGGAGGAATTCAACGAACAGATGATGAAACAGAAGGTGGTGTTAGTACACAGTGGCGCGATATAGGTTTGACTGTATGGTTGTTCACTCTCTTCACCTACCCGTTTCTCTACTACTCCAGGCATTAATATAGTCATAACACAATATGTACTAGTTATAGGCATTTGTATATGTCTATTGTATCACGTAGAGAAACAAACATTCCCTAGCCCAGACTACCAAGAATGTCGAACACACGATGTAACTCACGGAAGCCAGTTAGCCACGTGACGGAAGCGTGCTGGACATTATACATACACACATACACAGACGCATGTCAGCCAGCCGGAAACCATAGCAGGCAGTAATATATACCTAGAATTCAGGCGTAGGAGCCAGAAGGAGATTGGGGAGAGTAGGATATGGGCAGCAGAGTAGGAGGTTGGCAGCCAGTAAGAGATTAGCTGTCACTGTGACAAACAGCGGGCCATGTCACTATGTTCATCACACAAGTGCAGGGGTAGGTAGTGAACAATATAACTTGTCACAATAAAACCCCTTAACTCCAGAGTGCCTCTACCTCACCTTCACTTACGAAACAAGATAGGCAGAGGGGGGAGTGAGACCAAGAAAAAACAACCTCTTTACATTGGTAGTAGGCCACATTAATCTATACTGGTGACATAAGTGCCACGCCAATCTACAACTACAATCCCAACCTCCAAAGCTACGACTGTTATCTACATTTGGCAGCAGCACTAATCTACGATCCTCTACGATACCCGACACTGGTGGCAACAATTCTCTACATTATCCACACTGGTGACACCTACCTACCAAGATACCTACCTACTTACCTATCTAAATATTGATACTACCTCTCATCCTTATTCCACTCCTCCCTCTTCTTCCCCTCCTCACCCTGTCTTCTCCTCCTCACCCCTTCTTCTTTTTCCCACCAGCTTCCATTCGTCATCTGAGACAACCGCGACCAACACCACCAAAGAACAACGAGGGAGGCAAAACTGGGGAGTGTGTAAAAAACTAGTTACGTGGCCTCCCATGGGAACCATGCCATCAGAGGGCGCAACCTGGCCATCAAAGTTAGGAATGATTTCATTATACATTCTTTCTCGATTTTAAAACATGATAGATTTACAAATCTGGCATTCTTGTGGTCTACTGTAAATAATTCCTTAATCAACCTAGGCACTCAAAGCTGTGGTACTTGTAAACAAATGCATTCAGTTAAACGTATGGATTTTCAACGCAGAACATATACAAACCTGGATTTTAGTAGGCTTCGATGCGCATTTCCTTATGAAACATATGATTTACGAGGGTGGACTTCCTACAGTTTTTGTAAATCATTCTTTGTTAATCATATGGATTTACAAAGCCTTGTTACCTTTGGTGAGGTATGTCGCTTCAAAGGAAATTTGCATCAACTGTTCTCCTCTTCTTCCTCCTATTCCTTCTCCCGCTCTTCAATATCGTCTTCAACATCATCATCACCACCACCACCACCACCACCACCACCATCATCATGATGATGATGATGATGATCATCATCATCCCAGCATTATTTCCACTTAAGTAATGGAGTGAGTAGAGCGGATAAACATGGGTAGGATTACATAAAACTAAGAGAACTACAAACAACACCCAGTAGAATGGATGATGCAACCACTCAGCCATCATTCACGCCCTCAAAATTCTAGACTGTACTTCACAAACACACGATTTCGACAGAATGTGCTGTATTTTATTCATTAAGTCACTTCAGACCAACTGCTGTTTTGCTGTTTAATTTTAGTATTACCTGGTGATTTTATTAAGATCAGGAGAGCTTTTACGAACTTTAGGGGTCATGCTGCCTTCATAACCTACTCTATCAAGGGCCTCTCGAAAACTAAATAAAATAATATGTAAGACGTAAAAATAAGAGGAAGGCATACTGAATGTCAGCAGGTTCAGGGGTTTAATCTATGTCCATCCACCCATCACCCATCATCCCAGCCTTATTGTTAATTAACCCATTCAGTCTGTTGGTGCATAATTTATTTTTTTTGCTTGATGAGTTTTGTTAACGGTGAGCGGGACGATTTGATGTGACGGTGCTATAGATAGTCTCCAGTAATGCAGAGAGACAGACAGACAGACAGAAAGTGTGGGACTGTCTTCTTATTCCTAATACGTGGCACTCCGGCAATGGAAAACTGACCCTCCCTAGTGGCATCTCCAGCTGGCTCTCTCTCTCTCTCTCTCTCTCTCTCTCTCTCTCTCTCTCTCTCTCTTATACACGGAGCTAATGCATTCAGTAATTTGAGCACTTCAGGGCATTCCCAGCTGGCACGTTCTGGGATCTCAGGCAAGTTACCTTACACACACACACACACACACACACACACACACACACACACACACACACTTCTCTCTTATTAGCCTCTCTCTCTCTCTCTCTCTCTCTCTCTCTCTCCACTGACCCCCCTGTTGTTTCCTGTCCCTCACACATTCCCTCGTGCCCTACTGTCACATTCGTTCCCTCCTCCTCATCATCGCCTTCCCTGCAATTTCCTCTCCTTCCTCTCCTCTTCTCTTCTCTC
Organism: Coenobita brevimanus; assembly: GCF_032717465.1. Lineage (NCBI taxonomy): Eukaryota > Metazoa > Arthropoda > Malacostraca > Decapoda > Coenobitidae > Coenobita > Coenobita brevimanus. The sequence continues at coordinate 5,534,762 of NC_136966.1, forward strand.
TCATTCCATAAATTCTCACCATTATTCTTCCTTCCTCTTCCCTCTACATTTTTCTCCATCTCTGTCTGTATAATATTCCCTATTCTCTCATCGTATCCTTTTTCTTTATATCTCCCCCTTCATTTACTGCATATTTCCTCTTCCCTGTCCCCCAATTCACATAGGATTCCTTTATCTATCTATCTATCTATCTATCTATCTATCTGTCTGTCTATCTATCTATCTATGTCTATCTATGCATATATATATATATATATATGTATATATATATATATATATATATATATATATATATATATATATATATATATATATATTATATATATATATCCTTCTTCCTTTCCATCCTCTTCTGTCTTTCTTTCCTTCATTCTTTCCTTGTCCTTCTGCCTACGGGTGACTTTACACTCCCTCCTGTATCTTTCTTTCCTTCATTCTTTCATTTTCCTTCTGCCTGTGGGTGACTCTACACTTAGTGACAAGCATAATGGTTTCCTGTACACCAGGAAACCATTTACTACGCTAGGTGGTAACCATACAGCCAAATTTTGGCACATGGTGGTTTAGTGGGTAATTATTGCGCTCCAGTCGGATTGAGCCGGTGAAGGTTTATATTCAAGGGGTGGTTGGGGTTAATTGCTCATGTAATGCCACTCAGGGATGAGTGAGGCTGGTCACTCTCATCTTAAATGTCAGGACCAACTGCCTAGCCCCTGGCTCCTACGCTCCTCATGGGGCAACACAGGATTGGATGTGGATGGATATATATATATATATATATATATATATATATATATATATATATATATACATAGAGAGAGAGAGAGAGAGAGAGAGAGAGAGAGAGAGAGAGAGAGAGAGATTGATAGAGATATATACATTCTCTCCTTTTTTTTCCTGTTCTTATCTGCTCGTCTTTTTATTTTCACCCTTACATACCTTCCCCTTTTCTTCCCTCTTTCCCTATTTAACATTTTTTTCTGTCTTCTTTCTTCCACGTGCTCTCTCTCTCTCTCTCTCTTCCAAACCTTTAACTTACTCTTTTATAGCTCTCTCTACCCTTCCACCCTTTCTTTGCTCTTCCTGCCGATTCCCAACCCATTTCCCACCGCTCCTACCCTTTCCACGCCTCAAAATTCCTCTAATCATCTAATGGATCTCAAAGCCTCTCTTCCTTCCCATCCTCCAAGGCATCTTCTTGTGTTGTCTTCATTACATTCCACGTGCTACATTTTTTTTTCTTTTCTCTGCTTTCATCAGTTTTAGCTAGTCTTACTTCCTCTTTCCTGTCATGTCCTTCTCTTCATTCGTTACCTCTACTCCTTGCCGTTTTTTCTTATTTATTTGTTTTTCCTTATCTTCCATTACTTGTATATGCTAAACGATCGAAAGATAATTTTCTAGTTCTCCCTATCCCCTGGAAGCCTGGGAAATTGAGGATGGATGATGATGAAGGTGATGATCATGATGGTGATGATATTGATGATGAGGTTGATTAGTTTCTCTTTCTTTCCCAGCAAAGACTTGGAATCCTAGTTAGGGATGAAGTGAAGTCCTGCATATAAGTCAACGTAAGATGCAGTCAAGCCTCTGTATCATGTTTACCTAGCACTGAAAACTAGACGACTGGGGACATAAATACTGAACCACTTCATTACAATAAAGAACTAGGCAGAGAACAATGGCCGTAAAAACCATGTGGGGCCATCTTTATAACTCAACAGCCTTTTCAGAACATTATGTACGAGTTTCATTACTGGTGGACTTGTAGGTGGAAAGATATTGCTGTTCGTAACTCCGTAACTGGACACGGCGTGAGGATATCAAATGATATGGAGAGAGATAGAGATAGAGATAGAGATAGATAGATAGATAGAGAGAGAGAGAGAGAGAGAGAGATTTTATATATATATATATATATATATATATATATATATATGCGCTTTTGAAACTTTTTAATGTGGCTTGGGATAATGGTGGAATTCCATAAGAGTGGAAAAATGGAGTGATTATAAAAATACCAAAAAAGGGAGATTTAAGTGTGTGTGGCAATTGGAGGGGGATAACTTTGACACCTGTAGTTGCAAAAGTTTTTTCCAAAATCTTGTTGAACAGAATAGAGACAGTAATTGATAAAATTTTAAGAGAAGAACAAGCGGGATTTAGAAAGGGTCGAGGTTGTAATGATCAGATTTTTACTGTAAGGCATCTAATACAACAAGCTAATGAGATGAAAATGCCACTTAGTATGTGTTTTGTGGATTTTGAAAAGGCGTTTGATAGTGTTTCACGTGGAGCTATGTTGAAAATTATGAGATTCTATGGTATGCAAGAAAAGTTTGTAAATATTATTAGAAGCCTGCATGAAGGTACTTTTTGTAAGGTAATGGTGGGTGGTTCTTTGAGTGATCCATTTCAAGTTAGGTCAGGAGTGATTCAAGGAGTTCTTTCGCCATTGTTGTTTGTTTTGGGGTATGGATTATGTTATGAAAAAGGTTGTAAGGAGAACAGGTGCAGGAATTAACTGGACAGAAAATAAGAAGCTGATGGATTTGGACTATGCTGATGATATTGTACTGATTTGCGGAAGTATTTACGAGATGCAGAGGGTGCTCGATTGTCTGGTGGAGGAAGGAGAAAAAGTGGGATTGGTAATAAATTGTGGAAAGACTGAAATTATTAATATGAACGTGGAGAACCAAATCGATCGTGTAATTGGGAATAATGTGGTGAAGAATGTAGAAAACTTTAAATATCTGGGAACGATTGTATCATCTAATGGATCATTAAACAATGAAATTGAGGAGAGGATTAGACAGGCTTGGCGAGCTGTTGGAATGTTGAAATCTGTTTGGAATAATAATATGCTTTCGGTACATACTAAAGTGAAAATTTACAAGTCCATGGTTAGACCAATTTTAATTTACGGGCATGAGTCATGGTACAGTACAATTGCAACAGATCAGAAAGTATTAGGATTTGAGAATAAAATACTGAGAAGGATTCTTGGGGTAAAGTGGCAAGACAGAGTTACAAATGAAAGAGTAAGGGATATTACGAGAGTGGAACCAGTTAATGAATATGTGAGACTGTCTCGCTGGAAGTGGCTGGGGCACTTATACAGAAAAGAATGTTGTTTAATACAGGATGTGCCAGAGTGGATTGCTAGAGGAAGAAGAGGTAGAGGTAGGCCGAGGGAAACCTGGTTGAGGACAACGAAAAAGAAGCAGGAGAGGAGTGTTGGTGGGCCCTGAAGGAGATCGCAAGAGACAAATATTGGTGGAGAGAGGTCATTGAGGCCCTATGCACCCCGTGGGGTGCCACAGGACATGATTGATTGATTGATATATATATATATATATATATATATATATATATATATATATATATATATATATATATATATATATATATATATATGTATATATATATATATATATATATATATATATATATATATATATATATATATATATATATATATATATATATATATATATACATACATGCTGTACCTCTATTCATGATCGGTTCCGTACAGTACTTCTTCCCCTGTCGTTCCCTTTACAGTCATCAGTCAAAATGTGGCTGCCTATCCATTTCGTTCAAGCTGTCTGTTCATTTCTTTCAGTCAGTCTGGATATCTATCTTCTAATCTGTCTGTCTTTTCATCTATCATGGTACTCATTTACTCATCACCAGTTAATCTATCATTTTATCTTCGTATCTGCCGGTCAAACTATGTATCTCTTCTTCAACCTTTCTCTAATCATGGTCTGATCCTCATCTGTCTCTCCATTTAATGTTAACATCTCTTCTCTCCCCTCCCCCTCTATCCTTTCATTCTTTTCTCCCCCTTTTATCCATTCACCTGTTGAAGGGAGGGAACGAAAGAAGGGGAGGGGAGAGGGGAAGTGGTGATGGAAAGAGGGGAGGAACGGGGGAGGGAGGAAGTTAGTGACAAAGGGAGAAGGTGAAGGAACGTGAAGGGAGAGAGAGGGAGGGAGGAGGGAGAGAGGAGAGACAAAGAACCTGAAAATTAAGACGGAGGCAGACGAGAGAGAGAGAGAGAGAGAGAGAGAGAGAGAGAGAGAGAGAGAGAGAGAGAGAATTTCTGTGTGCATGTGTGTGTGTGTGTGTGTGTGTGTGTGTGTGTGTGTGTGTGTGTGTGTGTGTGTGTGTGTGTGTGCTTGTGTGTGTGTGAACTCGATCAAAAATTTATCTTTACGACTCTTCCTCTTTAATTCTGGGACTGAAAGAAACAAATAAAAATGTTCTCCAGTAACTACTCATAGATGTACATGGCCAGTAATTTTATCAGTACGACTTTAAGAAACAACTCATGCACCACAAGAAGTAAACATTTCATTCAGAGATAATCATTTAAAAACGTGATAAGCATTTGCGCTCATTGTGTTACCATCGGTCAGTTGTGCAAAGACAGTTTTTTGATCGAGTTGTTTATGTGTATGATTTTCAAAGCCTTTGACTGCAGTCATTAATGTTGTTACACGTCTGGGAATGAAAAGTAATGAAGGCAAGTATAAATACAGCGAGACAGAATGAGTATTACTGGTTTGGTTTGAAAGCCATTATTAGGTTCTGACACGGTTCAGAGGCTGTGTAAAAGAATTACTGGTCGCACGATTGGCGGAGTGATATAAGAAAATGTACCCAAAGCATACACAATCAAGCTTACTTCCTTACCCAAAGCTGTCCTTCTGCTACAGAAGACGACGGCTGCAATACTCACTGTGACGGTGTATTTCTAATCGTCTTTGGTGCCAACGTGCGGAGTGAGCAGACCAATCCTGGATCCACAAACCTTACCACACAGTCGGCATGCCAAGTCCGGGTTTGCTGGGAGAACTGTTTTGGTTGTTCCTCTGATGTCTACACTTTTCTCTGGCCAGGTTCCGAGCTTCTTCTAGATAAATGGTTCCTTCGCTGCAGAGGGCTAGCCACACACACACACACACACACACACACACACACACACACACACACACACACACACACACACACACACACACACACACACACACACACACACACACAGACGGTAAGTAATGGAGCATCCATGAAAAACAGAAGGCCACATTGACTCCATTAGTCTTGAGATCAGCAAGTAAACACAGAACCTGATATTTCTTTCCCACCTTCCTGACCTACCACCATTATTTACCCTGCCTCACTTCAACTCACCTCCCCTGCCTCACTTCCTGTCCCACCACCCACGCCTCACTGCTGCTTCACCCACTGCCACACTACCCCTTCCTCACCACCCTTGCCGCACCTCCCCTACCTCACCACCCCTGCCTCACCTTCCCTCCCTACCACCCCTTCCTTATCTCCACTGCCTCTCCACCTTTGCTTCACCTTTCCTGCTTCATCACCCTTGATTCACCTTCTCTTCCTCATTCTCTCTGTTTCACCTCCTCTGCCTCAACTTCCTGCCTCACCTTCCCTCCCTTATTCTCCTTCCTCAAATTCCTGCCTCATCTCCCCTTCCTCGTCTTTCCTGCCTCACCACCTGCTTCACCCTTGCCTCTCGACCCCTACCTCACCCCCTTTTTCACTCCCTTGCCGTGCCTCACTCTTCTGCCTAACCTCCCTGCCGGCTGCCGCTTGTTTCTTCCTCACTTCCCTTACTTTACTTACCCCCTCGCTCTCCATGCAGAATGTCCTTGCACTCATCTCTTTCTTTCTCTTTCACGATCATTCACCTGGCTATCAATCTGTATATGTATGTACGTATGTACGAATGTATGTAAGTATGTATGTATGTATGTATCTGTCTTTCTTTCTATGTACCTGTCTGCCTACTTATACTTTGTGTCGGTTAACGATTACTCATTTCTTTGGCTACATGTTTCCTTTTGTTAAATCCATTAATTTTAACCTATATTTTCCATGAATAACATCATGCAGTGGCTGCAGATACATGTGTGTGTGTGTGTGTATATATATATATATATATATATATATATATATATATATATATATATATATATATATATATATATATATATATTGTTACATAGCCTATGATTTCATCATCCTTTGTGTAATTTTAACGCACAGTATGCTGCATGTTTGATCACGAGCGTGTTCTGCCTCAGTCCCCCCTTCTACCGTTATAGTAGAGTAAGTCGTTCTCTCTGTTGTCCAGAGCGGGATTGTCAACTCTATGTCCCCATGGCTTCCTTTGCGCGTCCTTATTACAAGTTGTATCAGGCTCTCCTGGCCCCTATATAATGAGCTCAGTCTCTGCATCATTGCCACTTAGATCTGCTCCTCATTTTGTTCACATCTCTGTCCTCCCCTGTACAGATATTATTATTGTGAGTGCTCAAGAAATCTCCAACCATCTAGCAGCTGTGTGTAATTTGAGTATAACTGTTGTTGCATTTTTTCTTGTACTGTATAGCATAAGTTTAATTTGTAGGCCTAGTGAAGTTTTTGTAATTCGTGTGGGGTTCTTTATGTCAGTCATTTTTGATAATAGTTTGTATCTGTAATTATTTATCTGGCATTCACTGAGTATTATCTGGTATCTCATTTTATCAGGGCTGACTTAGATAAATTTACTCTTGCTAATTTCGTGTTAATAGAGGCTATTGCAGTTAACCATATATTTAACCTGTTTTTGCCATTACATTATCCTTATGAGTCCTGAATGTTTTGTTGTTAATTTAAGCATTAAACTTTAACTTGTAATTTTACCTAACTCTTTTGTTTTGAACCTGGAACTTTACGGGACAGTAGTGACTCTTCGTATTCTCACTTAAAGTGTACATTATCTTTCTCTGTTCCGTAACAATATATATATATATATATATATATATATATATATATATATATATATATATATATATATATATATATATATATATATATATATATATATATATATTGAAAAAGTGTTCCCCTGAACTTGCCTCTGTTCTAGCTAAATTATTCAGACTATGCATACGTACTTCTTTATTTCCAAATTCACGGAAAGAAGCCAATATCCACCCAATTCCGAAGAAAGGAAGTTCCTCTGACCCCTCTGATTACAGACCAATAGCTGTCACATCTTCTCTTGGTAAGGTATTGAAACTTTAATTAATAAGCACATTGTTAAACATCTTGAATCCAACAACTTAATTAGTGATAGACAATATGGTTTCCGCCACGAAAGATCCACCATTGACATACTCAATCTCCTAACTCATACCATCCATCAATCAATTGATCTACTTGGAGAAACTCATGCAGTAGCTCTTGATATCTCCAAAGCTTTCGACAGAGTATGGCACCGTTCCCTGCTGTCCAAACTCCCTTGCAATGGACTAACGTCTTTTGTTCCTTTGATTTCTTCACATCTTAGTGACAGGAAAATAAAAGTAAAAGTAGATGATGTATATTCCAATTTCCACTCAATTAACGCCGGCGTGCCGCAGGGATCAGTTCTGGCGCCAACCCTATTCCTGGTTCATATTAATGATCTCTTATCTGTCACCCACAATCCCATCCACTCATACGCAGATGACTCAACACTACATAGTTCATTCACACTCAGACACCCATTTACAAAGTCTAATATCTCTGCCTCTCAACTCAGTACGGCCATCTCCATAAATCAAGACCTATCTACGATCAATGAATGGGGACAAAACAAACTTGTCTCTTTTAATGCTAGTAAAACTAAATATATATAATTTACTAATAGACAGATATTGCCAGATTCGTACATTACCTTCAGTGCTACTAATATTCCCATCTCCAAAAGTATTGAAATTCTTGGTGTCTCACTTAACAATGCCCTCACCTGCACCTCTCATGTTAGATCACTTGCTAAAACTGCCTCAAAGAAACTTGGATTATTGTACAGAGTCCGTAACTTCTTCGCTGATGAGCAGTTAGCTATTATTTATAAGAGTTATGTGCGCTCTCAGCTTGAATATTGCTCACCCTTGTGGAATGAATATGTTGAGGTTGCATTAAAACAACTAGATAAAATTCAGAACAAAACTATTTGAATTATTAACAACCCTGCCATTACAAATAAACTACCTATCCTGCAAGTAAGAAGGAATGTTGCCTCCCTTGCATTATTTTACAGATATTTTGTTTTGCAAATGCTCAGACGAAGTTGCGTCCATGGTGCCACCTCTCCATGACTTCCCTCGTGTTACTCGGGCATCTGGTAGCGCTCATGACTGGAATGTCACTCAGCCATATTGCACAACTTCTGCTTATCAGAATTCTTTCATTCCCCGAACTGCATTTCTCTGGAACTCGCTTCCCCAGAGTTGTTTCCCTCCAAATTTCAACCCACAGCTGTTCAAATCTAACTGTTACAGATATTTTATGAATAGAGGACACCAGCAATCTGGTGTATGGATTATTATTTTTTAAATCATTTGTTTTTCCTTCCTCCGTTCTGCTATTTAAATATATATATATATATATATATATATATATATATATATATATATATATATATATATATATATATGTGTGTGTGTGTGTGTGTGTGTGTGTGTGTGTGTGTGTGTGGTAGTAATATGAATAAAATGGAAAATAAGTCACTTGATTCAAGGGTTATGTAACAGATATGACTCTTGTCCACTACAGATCTTATATTATCATTCCTCCTACTTATATTTTACAACAGTATTATCCCTTTCTGTTTCAAAGGTGATAGAATATTACGCCATTCTATGTGAGATTGTCTTCTTCCTTCATTATTCCGAACCTTACATTAAAAAGGTCTTACCTTTCCATTGAAATTGTTGTCTCCTTGCAGCCACGATTAGCCATCACTCTCACACCCACTCAGCACCAACACGGTATCAATCAGCAACACATGACAAAGTTGCATCTTAAGGCTACATGCAACGGCGTGAAACAACAGTTGGATTAAAGACAAAATGTGCTCTTTGTCTGTCAGTATAACTTTCGTCCAACCATCTAACTGCTTACTTGTTTATTTATCTGTACGTCTGTCCATCTGGCTACCTATCAACTTGTTTCTCTGTCGGGTGTCTGTCAGTCGACGCATGTATCTTATCTGTATATCCTACTCTTTATCATTTTATTTACCTACGTACATATCTGTCTGCCTATCCATCTATCTCTCTCTATCTACTGTCTTAGCTGATCTCTAACTCTATAGCTTCATATATATCAACAGGTGCTTTATGTAAGTATTTAGCAGCGGTAGCCTACTACCAGAATCCGTCTATATAGCGGCCTGTTTGCACAAACCTGACATGGATGGGGCAGTTCTGCTATCATCGTTCATGCAGTGATTTTAGAATATCTGAAGTTAGCAGAAATAAAATGTAAAGTTGTTTTCAGTCAGTGGTTAGCTCACCTAGCCAGTTTTGCCAAACCGGTGGTGCAGATTAAATAACAAAGTTCAGGTACAGTGTAAACCCTGCCTGATCACGAACCTCAAACACAGCAATGTCGCCTGACCAACGAGTCGGGCCAGAACAGAAAGCATTCATATTTGTTCAGTAAAAAAGAAAAAAGTATTTGTTCATCCGATATGGAGAGGGACGCCTTCAAGCAAGGTCACCATTATGGCCTGGCGGTTCTGCTACTCATTTATACAAACGCCCCTAAACTCCCTCCCTATCCAAGATAAGGAGGAAGGCAGAATGTAGGAGAAGGGGAACATTAGCCTGCAGTCCTCTGAATCTACGTTCAGATGAGTGTGGGTCACAAACAACATTAACACGAAAGCTTAAAAACACATATTTATTTTTAGTTACCACGGCATCGGCATCATGTTTTTACTATTCTCAGTTTCCTTTCACCTGAAGGAACTGGTCCACTCCCACAACTTGAATACAAATCGCCTGGTGTTAGCCTGAATAAGGTAAGATTTCTTTTTTCGGCCGAAACATCACTGAAAATTTTATAATATTTCCAGCGCCCTACGTTTTCCTTGCAGCATAGTTAATCCCTTTAATCTGATGACGTGTTTTCCAGTACTTTGTTGCTCCTTTCAGTCGACTATGTTCAGCTTATAACGGACTTTTCAGAATTGAGGAGGTTAATCATAGCCTTCATATCCTCGTCAGTACAGCTCTCCTAGAGCTGAATAAATCGTATGGACGCAGTATAAAGACGTTTTCAGATTGTAATGGTGAAATCATCTGACGTTAGCGGAAACTGAATGCAATGTAGGCAATAGCCAGCTTAGGGGCTGAGCCGCTGAAAACCCTCTTCCCGTCCCGCCACTCACCACAAAGTCTCGTACAGCATCTTCCGGCTGCCTGCATTTTCAAGTAAAGAAAACAATGAAACTAGATGTATTTGAATATATATATATATATATATATATATATATATATATATATATATATATATATATATATATATATATATATATATATATACACAGAGTCTTCCTAGCACCTCTTCCTTGGCTATAATTATATTCTGTATGTTACACTGCAACAATTGCCGCCAGTATGTTTTTAATTACATTCTTTTCATCATCAACATAAACGGGGATACTGAGGTGTAATCTTGGAAATAAGTTGCTAAGAAAGAGGTGTTACGAGATCTTTAAAGCCACTAAGGAAGCGACAAAAGACAAAAAAAAAAAAAAAATGATATTTTTATAATTGAATCGTTAGCCACGATTCTGGCACGCTTCACAGCGGCCTTACTATTTATTTCCATGTAAAATTTGCTGGTATCAATAAACGAAACAGATTAATTATAATGTTAGCGTAAAAGAAAAAAAAATAACATGAAAGAGACAAAATAACTTCCAGATTTGCGAAAGCATTTGGTTGACGTATGATATCAGAGATATGGAGAAAAATGGTGATGATGATGATGATGATCAACAAAATTTACAGGATGATGATGGTGATAGATGAAATTAACAGAATACTGTTGATGAAGACCACGAACGATATTTACTGGATAACTTAATACAAAAAAAAAAAAAAAGTCTTTATCATATTTTATGGTTGAATTATTGTGTTTCCGTTTTTGTGCAACCAGACTCACCCACGTCACCTTCCATGTTTACCAGAGTGACGTCTGAGCTGGTCCATCCCCTCCCCCTCCTCCCCCTTTCTCTGTCACGGAGTAGGAACTTTCAAACACATTTTTCATGGCGCGGCGTTAGCTTATAAGGCAAAAACAGGAGGCAGACAGACAGACAGACAGACAGAGAAGGAAGGAGGAAGTAAAATAATACTGGCCAACAAAATTACTCACAGATCTGCCTTTTTATCTGCTCAACATAATGACAGTTTTTTTAAATTTTATTCTTACTTTGGCCGGACAGGCGTGAACTCCCCTAGAGAAAAGCTTCACCTTTATTAAACCACTTGATGGTATTGAGAATGTAACAAAAAACACGTCACAGTATGATTCATCAACACGAGAGCCAGCTAACTCCTATTCTAGATGGCATAGGAGGCTTTGTGAGGCCAATTCCTTTGCTGTTTATAGACTGATAATCTATTGTTTGCTAATTTTAAAGGTTTAATGTCGATATAGATTACATTACTAACATATAAAAGAAGCTGATGTGTAATATGCAGGATAAATCATAAATGAAGGGTGGTACGAAATCTCTAAAGCCACTTTGAATACGACCCAGTGAGAAGGGAAATCAGAGTGAAAGGATGAAGGTATCGAAGGATGGGTGGGTGACGAGAGTAAGGTCAGTATATATTGACCTCTGATTATTATTATTTTTTTTTTATTACATGTCAGGAGTGAGGCTGGGCGGGGTCAGGCAGGGCGAGGTGAGGTCAGCAGTGTGGTGTACTGGGAGGAGAAGGAGGAGGTGGTGTGATGCAGTGTGGGCTGGAGCAGGATGAGGAGTAAAGCAAGTGGGTGGGTTTAGGAAAGGGAGTGTGAGGTAGGGTGGGATGGGGTTGGGTGAGGAGGGGTGAGGCTGGGTGGGTGGGGTGAGACTGGTTGATTAAGCAGGGGTAGGGTGTGTGGTGTGGGGTGAGGTTGGGTGATGCAGGATGGGGTGTGGTGGGATGAGGCCTGTGGAGGGTACAAGATGAGGAGGAGCAAGAATGGGTGGGGTGGAAGTCATGTCTACCAGAGTGAAACGTGGTGGTAGCCCTGAGAAGAAGCGGATCGGGATGGTGGTTACAAGTAGAGACGCAGGACTAAGTGAAGAGGGCAGGTGAGGGGCGGGGAATAGGGCGATAGGGAAGAGTGACTCAGGAGGAAGAGGAGAATGAGAGATTGAAGAGGAAAAGGAGCGTCAAAGGGGGAGGAAAAGGCGAAGGAAGAAAATAATGACTTGAAGCGAGGATGAAAAATTTCGCGGGGTCGATCAACCACCCAAGTAGAATCACACAGTTACACACAATAACTCACATTCATAGCGGCTTATTTCTCCCAGAGAAAACACACACACACACACACACACACACACACACACACACACACACACACACACACACACACACACACACACACACACACACACACACACACACAACGCTATCTCTCTGGCGCCACTAACCATAGCTCACACCAACCACTGGATACCCCAACAATCGACCTTTTCCATAAAAGTCAATCTTCACTACGGCAAATGCCATGTTATGTTCCCTGACGCACGATCCACCTGGAATTCTTGACGTGATTCCATATTTACTCGAAGCCACTGTTGGATAGACAACTATAGTATTTGAAGTTGAGTTCCTCCACGAAAAATTGGTGTATAATTATGAGGATGATGCCACATTTATTGGACGAAAGAGTATAAAATCACATGTGCAAGACATGCCGGAATGACTGACAATATCAAATCACATCATGTAGGTCATTCATCTTAGTCACACCTGCCAGAGGCGGGGGCTGCTTGAAATAGTGGCGAGAAACTTGGCTACACCTTAGTGCAAAACCATTAAGTGGAAGATTAAACTAGAATGATATGCGAACACATAGTTTAACGCCTGCGATTCTCAGTGCAAAACGATAGATTCATTTTTACGAGATTGTTTCACTCACTGCAGGGTGACTGCATTGGCAGACGCTTGATCCACTCCTGAAAGTGCCAGCTCCCTCGCCAGTCCGTTAAAGTTTGAGTGGTGAGGTATCTCAATGAAAAGTTCTGTTACTACGGGGAGCCAGCCACGGACTGAGTCATGTAAACTCTAAGTAAACTCCTATCTATCTATCTATCTATAGCCCTGATTGAGGAAATAAATAGCAGATTTATTCATGCAGATGTGCAGTCTTAGTCGATACCTGAAAATGATCCAAGTCGGGATTTCTTCCAATAAATGAATAAATAAAAGGACAAATAAATTAATAAATAAATAAGTAAATAAATATGTTTTCAGTGAGTAAGGATGGTTCCTTTATTCCAAGTACTTTATTTCCGTCCCTAAACATTCTACTCAAGGAGCCAGCTCCTCAAACAGTGAATTTCCCCTGGACAAATACTCCAAATGTGGCCCAACAACCTAAGGCTACATCCTCCCCACCCCAGCCATCTGTCATGCTCGCAGGGCTGCCAGCGCAACCGTGGTGTCGTTAATCATTCACCAAACTCTGTTAATCCTTGAATTTGCTTAGATTAAAGGGAAGGGGGCTATTTATTTGCTGGGTGAGGTGCGGAAGAGAGAGAGAGAGAGAGAGAGAGAGAGAGAGAGAGAGAGAGAGAGAGAGAGAGAGAGAGACTGTGGAAAGGTAGAAACCATATTGTGCAGCAAATTGCAAATAAATGTGTTCCCAGGTGATTTACTGGTAGAGATATTTGGCGTTGGTGATGAAGTAGGAAATATACGAGGGAATGAATGTTCAATGGGAGTGGGGCACAGCAGAGTCAGAATTCTCATATATATATATATATATATATATATATATATATATATATATATATATATATATATATATATATATATATACTGTATTTACAATAGATTCCCACTCATATCTCAGACTTATTTTTCTGCAGGAAGAGCAAAGATATGGAAGAATCTTTGCATGTCTTTTGTTCTTTTGGCAAAAACATATCTTGGGAACGAAAGAAGAATTATCATTTTTTTTTTTAATTCATGCAGGGCTGGAAATGAAAAGAAATTATGAAGTTTCTGTGTTCCTTGTTCTTTCTACAAATCAATAGCTACGATAACACAGTGAGTTCATCATCAGTTTATTTGTGAAACTAGGTCCAGTGTCGGGATAAGATTGCATGGAGATCTTTTTATTAGAAGCAACTGCACTGGAAAAAACAGAAAGTTGTTGAAGGGGAAAGGTAGAAATAATTCTTTTTACTTAAACCTGGCATTTTTTTTTTCTATTGCGGCCTGTTTCACGTAGGTTAGCGTGACCGTACGATAATGCTGCAGTCCTACAGCCTTGTCATAGTACATCGAGACTATCATATCCTGTTGCTAATTTCATGTTACATTTCAGCATTTACGATGCAGAGATGGCAATATGAGACCAAGTAAAAGTAAGAAAATTATCGAAAAGGCAGAATGGCCTACTGTTTCCACTGATATTGTGTTTACTGTCCACTTAACCATTTCGCTCCGGTGACATGCTCATTATTTTTTTCTTTCTAATCCCAGACAATTTCATTCCGTTTAGGGGAGACTTTTCGAACTGAAAGGGTTAGACGTAGACTTCATCATCCTCTCCTTTACATGAAGCCTGTCAATAAGGTGAATATAAACGACTGGATATAACAATTAGAAATTATGAAAATACATCATCTTAAGAAATGGGTAAAGCGTTTGATGGTCTGTTTGTGGATTATTGTTGCGTGCAGATGAAACCAACCTAGAACAGGGAAAAAATAAAGTGTATTCAGTGCTATCTGAAGGGTAAAAAGCTTTGCCTTCTGTTAAAAAGGCAGATTAAACACAGTGATTATCCTGCAGTTAGTAATGATTACATTGATCAGAATGCGTAACATACTTTTTACAGAACCTGATCAAACTTATAAATCTTAGTCAGCAATGGACTAAGGAATACTGGAACACATCTTTTGATAAACGCTGAATCACTGGGCCAACAATAATTTATATATGTAAAATAAAATGGAGATAAATGCACATGTTTTTTCTGACAGAGACCCAGGCTGAGATCTCATTCTTGTGGCTAAGGAAAAGAACTAAAACAACACTGGTTTCCCTAAAGCACACACACACACACACACACACACACACACACACAATTATTGGATGATTACCTAGAGTGGAAGGACGACGATCTGGTATTCACAAAACTGACAGTACATCAGCCTCTCTCTCTCTCTCTCTCTCTCTCTCTCTCTCTCTCAGTCTGTTCATCTGGGCTTTACTTCACTTTCGTTCGTCGAACTTACCCACCTAATTGTTTTGCTCACGTGTTTTTCTCTTTTTAGATTCACTTTTTTTTTTTTCTATGTCCGTTTCCAGTAGATTCTCCTCTCTTTCCAGTTTTATTTTCTTCTTTCCTTCCTTCATTTCGTCCAGTTTCTCTTTTCCTTCAGACTCTTTCTTCTTGTATTTTTTATCTCGTAAATCTTTTATTCCCATGAACTCCCAAAAGAAGATTCACTAGGAAAGACAATTTATAAACAAGGAGTTCAAAAAATCAAAGAGAGAGAGAGAGAGAGAGAGAGAGAGAGAGAGAGAGACAGACAGACAAACACACACACACACACACACACACACACACACACACACACACACACACACACACACACACACACACACACAGTGGGTGGGTGGGAGAGGGGAGGAGGATGGATTGAAGCAACAGGAAGAGAGGAATGGTGGAAGACGGAGGTGGGAGGAGAAATTAGGGAGAGAAGAAGGAGGATGAAGTGGAAGAGAGGGAATGAAAGAGATTAAGATGGTAAGAAACAGGAAAAAGTGGCGGAATTTGAACAAGCGAAATAGGAGTCATTAATCACTTCACTCTTATTACCTCAAAAGGTCATAAGAGATCTCTTGAAATCTCTTGAAATGAATGGGGTTTGATATAGCCTTTGATAATTCTTTCACTGCTAGAGATCTAATTGGTTGCCTGATTAGAAAGGAAATGTTTCATTGGTGTGAAGGAGTTGATATTTTTTTTCCTCGCTTTGAACTAACAGCTATATCTTTTTTCTTCATTGTACAAACAAACTTTCAGTTGTGGTCACAATACCTAACTTGATCCCTGCTGTTTGTGTGCAGGACCATGGAACATAAGCCACAATAGAGGAGGTTAGAAAAATCTCCGTGTAGTAGGAGACGGGAAGTGACTGTGTGTAATTTAGTAATGTGATGTGAGGCTGTATTTAGTCTATATGTACTGTATATCGTGTGGTGGTGTTAGATGTAATAGTGTGTGGTGTGACTGGAAGTGATATAGCAATGCGATTTGTGACAATGTATGGCGTAGCTGTGTGAGGTGTGACTGATGCGGCAGTTTGAGGCGAGGCAGTAAGTGATGTGACTGTGTGTGGTGTAGCTG
Organism: Coenobita brevimanus; assembly: GCF_032717465.1. NCBI lineage: Eukaryota > Metazoa > Arthropoda > Malacostraca > Decapoda > Coenobitidae > Coenobita > Coenobita brevimanus. The sequence continues at coordinate 5,551,214 of NC_136966.1, forward strand.
TGTGAGGTGTGGTTGTGGGCGTGTAGCTATATGGGGTGAGACTATGTGTGGTGAAAAAGTGTGAGGTGTGATAACTTAGTGTGAGGTGTGGCCGCATGGCTGTGTGAAGTGTGACTGTGTGATGTGGCAATGTTAGGATTGTCAGTATAATGCGTCGCAACATGAAGAGTATCAGTGTCCTGTGCAGCAATGTGAGGTGTGGCTATGTAAGGTGTTTATGATGTTAGGCAATGCAATATGTGGCTGTTTGTGGTGCGGTCATAATAATTATAATATGCAAGATGTAGTGAAGCAATGTACGACGTGGCAATCTGAAGCATACGTTACTCGTAAGTTACAAATCTGACAAAATCCCTAACCTGTTTTAACTCAGGTGATTGTCAAGTGTACTCAGAGTGGAAGGTTGGTATAACTAGTACCGAACGAGTCTCATTCCTGCCACATAACTGAGGCTTAGCAAATTTCATGCAAGCACGACTCAAGGTGTTGAAGTGACCCAGTACCGTTGAGTGGTAATAAGCCGACTAGTCTCTCGTACTTCCAACACCCCGTACATTGCATAAGGTTTATCGTGGTAGACGAATGCTGAACTGGGAATATATGTGCAACAGGGAGGGTACTAACCAGGTCGACAACCGTGAAATAATATTCATGAAGTCGAGGCAGAATTTTTTTGTTATCTTTTTGCGCGATGTATAAAAGGGTGCGAAGTAGAAATTTAGGTGGACATTAAGCAAAGATTGAGAACATAATTATTGAAAAATTCAGTCAGTGGAAATTATACACTGCGGAGAAATTATTGGTACAAATAAGTGAGAGTGGTAGATATAGTCCAGAGTAGATATTCAAAGGAAGCTTACGGAAATGCAAAGGAATTTTAAAAAACCTGAAATAAATGTAACATGAAAATTGCACGGAAGTTATATATAGTGGCATGTAACTGTGACTGGGAGGTAACTAATGGAAAATATCAAGTGAGAGAGGTGGAACGAAAGGGTAAGAAAATCAGGGTGTGGTGGTGGTGCAGGTGCGTGTAGAGGAAGGAGAGTCCGCGAGCAGTTTTTCCACACTTCCTCCTCCATTATCTGTTTTTTCCTTTCAGTCTTTATTTTGCTTTCTTTTCTTTTCATCATTTATCATTTCCCCCCCTATAATAGCTACCTTATTTCCATTCCTTCCCTATCACCCCTATTCCTCTCGCCCTCTCACTTCTCTTGCCTTCGTTCACTAGCTCCTTTCATTGTCTTCGTTTTCTCTCCCGTACTCCTTCTCTCCTCTAACACCCTTCTCCCCCTTTTCTCAGTACTCTTCTTCTCTTTCCTTTCCTTTCCTTTCCTCCCTTCTTCGCTCATCTCTTCTTCTCTCATCCGCCCTACCTTCTTTTCATTCTCTCTTTCTCGTCTCCTTCCCCCCGCTCCTCTCTCTCTCTCTCTCTCTCTCTCTCTCTCTCTCTCTCTCTCTCTCTCTATATATATATATATGTGTGTGTGTGTGTGTGTGTGTGTGTGTGTGTCTCTCTCTCTCTCTACCGCCATCCCACATCAGTAACAGATTCCTACTATGTGGTACTCACCTTGAAATGAGAGAGAGAGAGAGAGAGAGAGAGAGAGAGAGAGAGAGAGAGAGAGAGAGAGAGAGAGAGAGAGAGAGAGAGAGAGAAATTACTATCACTTCTTGATTTCATTTTGCTAAAATTTTTACTTCAAATGAATTAGTCGTCCAATTGAGTGGGAACACATAAACTGATTGATAGATGGATATTACAGACAGATATAGAGATAGACGTATGGAGACACAAGTATATATGTAAAGTGTTGATAAGTAGAAAGATATATTGGTAATTAGGGAAGATGTGTGTGTGTGTGTGTGTGTGTGTGTGTGTGTGTGTGTGTGTGTGTGTGTGTGTGTGTGTGTGTGTGTGCGTGCGTGTAGTAGTAGCAGTCGTAGTAGAAGGCCAATAATTCACTGCAATGCCAAAGAAGTCTCACTGTAGAAGGGGAAGTGGGGACGGTATGGGTATCTTGATTATTATGGCATATGATGTCTACTGGGCATAGGCAGTGTGGAACAGGGAGGAGCATGTAGGTTTAGGTGGGGCAAGGAAGGATGGAGCAACGCTGGGCAGAGTAGGGCAGGGCTTGATAGGGAGGAGTAATACAGGGTAAGGCGTGGCAAGACATGGTGGGTGCGCAGCGAATTGAAATGGGGCAGGACGGAACGTGATTTGGTGAGGTGCGGCTATGGTGAGGCTGGACAGGAATAGCACAAGACAGAGAGAGGCATGGTGAGGCAGGGCAGGGATAAGACAGGTCAGGGAGGAGCATGGTGAGGCATGACAGGGTAGAATAGGGCAGGGTTTGGAGGGATATGGTGAGACAAGGAAAGAATTAATCAGAGTACGTAGGGCATGGTTAGGCAGGGTAGGCATAACACAAGGGATATAATGGCAAGGTAGGGCAGAAGGGAATATGAATAGGCAAGATATGGGTAACAAAAGGCAGGAAAGTCCATGGTGAAGCAGGGTAGCGGTAACATAGGACATGGAGGTCATCGTGAAGCAGGATAGGGGTAAAAGTGGCGTCACACTGGGCAGAACACGGCTAGCGAAGCGTAGCGGTCGTCACATAAACGAGTGGCGTATTTTGTTGTGTGCTCTTTAACAGCAACAATGGCTGACTGACCCCTTCATGGATCCTGGAGTGAGAATAGCTCTGACAGACTGCCTTCTAGTTCTGCAAATAAATCCTGTGCTTCTAACGTCTGAATAATAAATTACTGCGTTGAGATGTTTGATAGGAAGGCCATGGTGAAGTGAGTTTAGAACTGTTGTCAGCGGCTGGTCATCAGAGAGTAGGAATAATGATTTTATGATACCAGAAAGAAGTAGAAAGAGTTAAGAAGCACAAGATTCAAACTATGTTTTAGCAATATTTAGAAATCACAGTTACAAAATAAATATTATGCTTATTACAGTACTAACCACATAAAGAAATTGCGAACTAAACTTGTTATCCATTTCCTGTCGCAAATAAAATTTTCCTAGGAAAGCTGCCAACATAGCTTTTTTTTTTTTTTTTTTTTTTTTTAAGTGTAACTCTACAGTAGGGCCTTGTCCACACCAAACGTAGGAGGGTGAGGGGTGGGGCGGGGCAAAGGTCATGCAAGTTTTCTTCTCCCTTCTGTTCTTTGCACATGTTTCTTTCTTTTTAATCCATATGTAGAAAGATTTTATTCATCCTAAGAGTGAGCTTCTTTTTTTCTGTTGGCTGTATTCCGAATTTTTTTCTTCTGATAATTGGTAACACTTCTTTCTCTGAGATTTATTCTGGCATAACACATAAGTACCGTCTTGACTGTTATGCATAAAAAATACGCGAGGATTAAAATGACATGAATGACAGAGAAGAGAGTTTCTCGGTGTAATAGGCAAATTAAATCGCTTAGAAACTTAGAAAGGGTGATTAGAAACCTCCTATGCCACCTCCCTCCATACCCCGTCCTTCTGCATTCCATCCTTCATTCCCCATCCCGTCCCTTCTGCCTTTCTTCCTTCTTCCATTCCCTCCACATCACTTCCCTCTACATTCCATCCCCTCTCTCCACATCTCTCATTTTTCCTCTTGCTTTCATTCCCTTCACACCTTCTCCATGAATATCTCCTCCCCCCTTCCTCCCCCCCCCATTCCTTTTTCCATTCCTCCACTCACCCTCCCACTACGTTCCATCCCCCTCCCCCCTCTCCACAAAACAATTCTCTCATTCTGTCCACACCCCTTTCTTCTATAGGAATTCCTTATTTCCTTCTTCTCTACCACATCTTCCATTCCTTCCCCCCCACCCCTCCTTTTCCCTTTCCCCCTTCTCCCCGTCACATATCCTCACACGCCTTGTTGCACATTCAAACCCTGGCAGTTTTTCGCACTACCCTTTTTTCTCATTCCTTTTCAGTCGTGCCTCTTTTTAGCACATCTGACTTTGTCTTCTCCCACGTCGACATTTTTCCCTCCATCCAAACATCGAGCTGTTTATACTGCATCGGATAACACGTCTGTTTGTCTCTGTGTCTGTCAGAAGGGAAGCAGCTGAGGGTCGATTTTTCTGTGGCTTAGGAGGCTTTCGTAACTTTGTTTTTCTTTGTTCTGCTAATCGATATATTTCTGCATTATTCAAAATACTCTCTCTCTCTCTCTCTCTCTCTCTCTCTCTCTCTCTCAGAATGACTAAATCATAAGTTAAAATTTATAAAAAAAAAAAAGATACTAAATTAATATCTTTGTACCACTTTATCACAGCAAGCAACTCTAATGCCCTCAGGTTCGCTCGCAGAATTAGTCTCCAACACACACACACACTGAGAGAGAGAGAGAGAGAGAGAGAGAGAGAGAGAGAGAGAGCGCTCGCACACACACACACACACACACACACACACACACATATATATATATATATATATATATATATATATATATATATATATATATATATATATATACAGACAGACAGACAGAGAGATAGCAGAGCACAAGAAACTGGACAGTAAATTAAAACACGGTAGAAAGGAACATGAAAAGTGTAAAAGGATATCAGATGAGGAGAAATTTTAGCTGTAATAAATCTATCTATCTATCTATCTATAGCCCGACGCCCTAATCCCGCAAAGGGTGGCCGCAGACAAAACGCCTCCAAGTCACTCTGTCACCCACCATTTGACTACCCTCCCCCCAACTCACCCCCCTCCCTCATATAACTCTCAACTCCATCCCTCCACCTCATCCTCGGTCTACCTCTCCCTCTCCCTCCCTCCACCTCACCTGCATACACCCTCTTAGTTAGTCTTTCATTCTCCATTCTCTCCACATGTCCAAACCACCTCAGTGTATTTCTCCTAATCTTTTCAACCACATCCACATCTACCCCACAACGTTCCTTCACTTCTTCATTCGTCAACCTGTCCCTCCACGTCACTCCACATGCTCCTCTCAAGTAACTCATTTCCACTGCTCTAACTCTTGACTTGTTCCCCTCTTGCAAGGTCCACGCCTCGCTTCCATACGTCAGGGTGGGGATCACAATACCATCATGCAGTGACTTCTTAACTTCCATACTCACCTCCCTATTTCTCATCACTGCTTTCAGTGTACCAACAGCCTTTCTTCCCTGCAGTACCCTTTCACGTACTTCATCCCCCAAAGTTCCATCCTTACTCATCACACTACCCAAGTACTTGAATGCACTCACATTCTCCATATCCTCACCATCCAACCTCACTGCACACTTTGTGACTTCATTCCTCTCAAACACCATAACTTTACTTTTGTTTACATTAACTTTCAGCTTCCTCCTCCTACACACTGTCCCAAATTCATTCACCAAACCTTGCAACTCCCATTCATCTTCACTCAACAATACTGTATCATCAGCAAACAGCAACACCGGAAGCTTCCAAATCTCACCCTCATTCATTAGGGACACCCCCACTGGAGGGAAAAAGTGAAAGAAAAATGAGATGACAGACACTGAAATAAATGTATGGATGTAGCAGGAATAAACCATGAGGTTATTGGGGAGATGGTTTAAACTTGTTTCTGGGGCGTCATTTCTCTATCTTAATCATCTGACTACGATAAGTCTGTTGAACTAATAGTTAAAAATTATATATAAAAAATTTCCAAAAGCCAAGAAGAATACTATTTAATGTTTGTCTCACCAGTTTTCCACTCAGACCTACAACAACTGATAAGGAAGAAAAAAAAACATAACTATTCCTGCATGAAACACCCATCACAGCCAAATGCTCAATTATCATCTGGACACGAAAGTGCGATCCTGAGTTTATTTCTTCAGGTCTCAGTCGTAAAAAAAAAAAAAATAAAAAAAATAAATAAATAAATAAATATATCGACATCTCAGGAAACCTACAAATATCAAGAATTATCCAAAAATCAAATTCCTACTAGATGAAAGCCCCACTGCAACCTCTTGGCCATATATCATTAGAACACGGATGAGAAGCGTGTACTCACATATATCCCTTGATCACAGCCCGTCGGCAGAACACAACACGTCTGTCTTCATTCCTTCACTGCGATGAGAAATTTCTTGTTTTACTCTTGCTGTCACCAGACAATTTTATTCAGCTTCTGGGCGATACCTTGCAGTGAAGGGAATAGAGAAGACTGTATATAAGTATATCCTCTCGTTCCAAACAACAATCTCTCCAGAAATGAATAAAAGCCCAATGAGACCAACAGAGAAGAAATGAGAAATACGTCATGGAAGTGAAGGATCTAACCCTATCATTCGATGCGTTTAGTTAGGTCCAGGGGCGGATTTTTCTTTTTTTAAATATTTCCCTTTTCAAAGGTGTTTACTCACTACAGGAGACATTTTTTTAGCTGGAGAGGTTAGGAATAACCTACTTAAATACCAACCATTAGGAAAGGGCCTTTACGATACATCGTTTCGTCTGCTGATGTCAAGAATAAAGTATGTCATCATAATGAAGTGATGGTAACAGCCTCAGAGAACATACAGTAGACTCGCCGAGGCCATATTCTGAATTTATTTTCATATACTGTAGTATAACAGGGCAACGGATTAATGACTATTGACTGCAGGAGGGTCATAGGACAAACACTAGGCAATTATTATCTAGTCACTATCGCACTCTAGAACAGGAAACGTTAATAATGGAATTTTTATCTAAGTCCTCAGTTATACTGCTTAAAAACTTGCGTATGCCTTTAAACTCTACTAAAAGAAATTTTCTCAATTACCTGGCGTTGGGTATTGTCATTAATGTTTCTGATGTGTGTAGGAGTCTGGATGCAGCAAAGCTCCATTCTTTCACCTTGTATTTCACTTGTTCCGTCCTCATATCGACGTGTTCCTTAGGACCATTTTCTCTAACGCCGCTGTAACACGGAGAGCTGAAGGTCACTGGTGGGTAAGTGTGGGTGTGGCAGATGTGGCTGTGATAAGGCCAGAATTGGGGAACATGAAGAGAGGGGTAGAAGAATAAAGAAGAGGAAGAGGGGACGGAGGAAGAAAGAGGATGGTTAGAGGAAATAAAAGAGTAAGGGAGGTAGACAAAATAAAGGTGCAGAGAGGGCAGAGGAAATAAGAGGAGGAGGGGGTAGAAGAAATAAATGAGAGTAGGAACGGTAGGGGAAATAAGAGGAGGAGGAGGAAGTAGAGGAAATAAAGGTGTGGAGAGGGGGTAGAGGACGTAAGAGAAGGGAGTAAATGGAATAAGGAGAGAAGAAGAAGGTAGAGGAAACAAAGGATAGGAGGAGAGAGGGGAGAGAGGAGACAATGGAGAGGAAGTAATAGGATCCGTGGCCGTATATCATGTCTCTAGCGGATTTATGCCCAGTGACGTTAAGTGAGGCGTGGATGAGTTACCTGCTGCGAGAGACAGACCTGGGTACTGAGTGGTGGTGCTGATGAATGGTGAAGGATGGGTGGTGAATGGTGAGGGATGGGTGGTGAATGGTGTGGGATGAGTTATGAATGGTGAAGGATGATTGATGAATGGTGAGGGCTGGATGATGCATGGCGAGAGATGGATGGTGAATCGTGAAGGATGGGTGGTGACTACTGAAGGAATGATTGGTGATTTGGGGTGACTAAAGCGTAAGGTGAAGGATTGTAGTGGTGGTGAGATGCGATGAGTATGTGTGTGTGTGTGTGTGTGTGTGTGTGTGTGTGTGTGTGTGTTTGTGTGTGTGTGTGTGTGTGTGTGCAGAACCCCGCCGTGTACAGGAGAGTATGAAGACAGGTGTATAAATGATTTTCTAGTCCATTTAGCTTCACATGTTAATAGTTCTCCCACTTTCGTGCTTTCTCTTTTCCCTGCTTACTGGATTATACCTCGCCCCATTTTTTTTCGTGGGAAAAAGGAGGAACGAGATGATAATGATGATGATGATGATGATGCTGACGATGATGATAACTTCACTGCCCCGTATTAATATCTGTAAGTGGAAACATTATATCACATTGAATTTTCGTTACGTAGACGTTATCGTACAAATTGAACAGCCTGGGGAAAAGCAGTTTATGTTCAAATCGTCCAATTTTTGGTTTGCTCAGGTCCTATTAATAGATATATATATATATATGGGTAACTACAGTGTTCACTACATTCAAAGTAAATCAGTAGATGCACGAAACTTTCATTCACAATTCCACGTGAACTGTACCGAGAATCTAAGCTCAAACTATCAGATGACCCCATCACTAACTGAGATCAGGAAAAAGCTGCCATTGTTGCTACAGTAGAAGGCTTCCCGACTGACATCTAATAATCTGGGGTTCGATGTCCAGCACAGTGCAAATGGATAAAAGTTACCTGACACTAATCGGGAGCACATTTTTTTTCTTTTTCTTTTTCTTTTTTTCTTAAGGTCGGTAGATGTAAGGTTTTCATGATCTATAACCAGCGTGGTGTGGTAGGAGGCGCCCTGTTCTCTCATCTGATGGATCCGGGTTCAGTCCCTGAAGGGTAAAATTGAGATACTGGAGATTATACAGGTCAGGTCACACGGGGAAGGAGACAGGAGACTATAATGAGATGGAGGGAGTCTGAAGCTTTTCCTTAGTATCACTGCCAGTATGAAAAGCAATGCAATATTATCAAGAAAAAAGTCTGTTAGAATGAAACTCTGTCATAAACTTCGCGGTGTCGAAGAATTTATATTTTAGGAATAAAAAATATAGATATACCGTACGTCAAAGTTTTCACATCAGCAACTGTGCATTATTACCTTCGGCAAAGCCAACAGTTTTGTAAGCGGTACACCCGGGGATAATTTCTCTCTCTCTCTCTCTCTCTCTTTCTGTCTGTCTGTCCTACTTCATCCTGCTCCTATCCTCTGCCTTCTTCAGTTCCACATCACATTCCTCCCTCCCATCCTCCCCACCTCCAGTAACATAAATGACGGCAAATGATCCACTTAAAACGATGCCCACCACTATTACCACCATCACATCTCACTCATCATTGTCACCCGCTTCTCCTCAACCCCTTGACACAAACATGTATTGCCGGTAATACTGACAGATGTCCATAAAAAAGAAAGCCACAAATACTCAACACACCCTCTTACACAGCCCTCGTCAGGTGCCTGGCTGTTGTGCATGTCTGTTGTGGCCTTCTCATAATTCACCACCTTGTCATCACTGTCATCCGAGGATTTATTTCATTGGGTATTATTATGAAGGCGGGTACGTGGGTAGATAAGAAGTGCATACAAGCGGCCGTGTTAATATAGTGTGATAAGCCTAGCCTGGCATGGAATGGGGAGGTGGCTGGCTTGGTTTGTGTTATCGAATGAGTGATCGGGCTTTACCTGCACAAGAGAGAGAGAGAGAGAGAGAGAGAGAGAGAGAGAGAGAGAGAGAGAGAGAGAGAGAGAGAGACACAGAGACAGAGAGACAGAGAGATAATATACAGATAAATAGATAAAGAAGGAGAAAGGGACGGAGGGAGAGTGAAAGGGGGAAAGGTGTTAGAATCAGAAATCGAAGCAGAGAGATGATGTGTTTACAGGTGCCACTGACAGAAAACAGGGATAATAAGTGTGTGTGTGTGTGTGTGTGTGTGTGTGTGTGTGTGTGTGTGTGTGTGTGTGTGTGTGTGTGTGTGTGTGTGTGTGTGTGTGTGTGTGTGTGTGTGTGTGTGTGTGTGTGTGTGTGTGTGTGTGTGTGTGTGTGTGTGTGCGCGCGTGTGTGCGCGCGCGCGCGCAGCCGTGAGAACGAGTGTGGTATACCTGTGAGTGTAAACATGAATGTAGTCTAGATGAGATTGATGGGCATGAATGAGTGTAACAGAGAACGTAGATGTGAATAAGTGTGGGTGCGAGTAAAGCTATGAATGAGTGTGGCTATGAATGGGTGCAGACGAGTTTATGTGGAATGCGAATAATATAGAGGATGTAACTTGTGAATGATTGCAAATGGGGTATGAATATGAATGGGTGTAGCTGAAAGGGTGGAAACTAATGAGAGTAAATGGAGTGTGAGTATGAATGAGTGATGATAATTGTCAAAGAAATGGTTGTGGAATGGAGGGGTATCTAACCGTCAAGTCCTTCTGAGGTTGTCTGTATATAAATATCATTCATGTAACTTTGTGCAGAGTTTTCAAGGACGTCCGAATGTTGATATATGGTGCTGTTTTTACGTTATGTGGTTGTGTGGTGTTAACATGGGTAGGAAATGAATAAACAAGATTCATGAATGTAACAATTTGTGCATTGTAAAGAGAAGTATGAGTGCTGATTTTCTGTTTTGTTTGAGCGAAGATGTTTGTAAATGCTTGAGTGATGAGGGAAAAAAGCATCTACTCGTAAAGATAACTGATTCATTCAAACCAAAACACACACACACACACACACACACACACACACATCACTAACACCACATCAGCACCCCCAAGTGTCACACACCGTTTTACTGTCGATTGTTGCAAAGACTAATTTTCTCCGGAATGCTGAGACTGTCCCGAGACATGCCCCACTAAAGCACCGCCAAAATTATTCTGAAGTTTTTTGAGTCAGGAACAGAGTGAAAGACTGTTTTCTACACACGTCAGGGGTGAACAGGTGGAGTCTGGTGGGTCACAGTAGTTTAGGAGTCGTGAAAGTAAAGAGGAATATTTAAATGCCCCCTTAACCTCAACAGGACGACAAAACCTAACCTAACGAAACGTAATCAAACCTAACTTATCACTTTAGAGATTTCGTAACACCTCTTACTTAGCGATTTATTCTGCACATTACGCCTAAATATACTCGTCCACATCGCTGTTGCAAACTACAGTATGTAGACATTAAGACGACATAAATCAGAAAATGTGAAGGTGAAATGCTCAAAATAAATCGCTTGGGAGGAGGTAATACGAAGCCTTCCTTGCCACTAAATGTATGACTCCATACCTAATCTAAGCAACGCACGCCTTACCGTAATGTGACCTAACCCGATATAACAGAACCTATTCTAACACATTTTATTTTTAACTTGCGCATCGAATAAATGCACAAGGAATGAATGACAAACATATGCAGAGCACAGATGTCCACCTAATATTGCCAACTGGTTTGTCAGTTGCTGTATAATTATCCGCTCACGGTGAGGTTAACCCCAGTGGTAATGAAATAGTTTGGAAGGAGCAAGAGTTTAATAAAAACCTGGTATCACTTTCAAGCTGCAATATCAACATCATGGAAGCATGTTACCTGACAAATTAAACAAATAACTGTGTCTAACTGCGGCTCTCGGTAAGTGTCCATTGTGCATTAAGTTGATATTATTTTTCTTTTGTTGCACCGTTATAAAAACTTCACAATAATAGTATAAGACAACATAGCTATAAAAACTTTTACTTATCGTTACATGTTATACAGTGAGCATCGAAATCCTGACGTACCTTTATTACTTTCCATCAACAATAAGCGGTTTAAATTGACACGTTATCACTCTGTTGCACCTTAACAAAACCACGAAATTGGGGATAGAAGCTAAATCATTAAAGAAAAGACTTAACATTTGATATTAACCCTTTGAATTCGGGTAACCCCGTTTAAGTTCGCTGCTACCACACGAATTTATTCACTTTACGGAAAGCCCATCGTAAGCTCGTCATGAGATGACAAGAAGAAAATGAAAACGATCAACCTAATGAATCCATATGTGATTAAAGTCTATATGTGATGATTCCACAGTATGAAGAAAGGTTATTTCATTAAATCAGTCAATGGTCACAAGATACGAAAGGGGTGTGTGACAGGAGGAGGCCCCTCAGAGCAACTCCAACTTCATTCCTTATGTCAAAGGATTGAGGGCGACACCTCTTGTTGCAGATCCAGACGTTGTCCCTCCTCAATTTACGCCTGTACGAGAAGAGTATGGAATTCATATTCCATTTTCCTTAGCCAGATTCTCTAACAATGACATTATAAATGAGATGATCATAAACCTAACAGAAACAAACTAAAAATAAATATTAACCCTTTTAGTGCGAAGACCTAAGCTGGTATGTTTTTCTGCTATTGCCAGACGACTTTATAGAGTTAGAATAAGGTGTTAAAGAAAACACTAGTTTGTTCACTAAACAAAAAGCCACGTAATATAATGAACTCTCGTCACTGGGCTTCATTATGTGATTTAAACAGTGCACATTTTCTCACCTTTCATCCGTACCATCATCATTCTTATCCACACAAGTGTTATCACCTTAACCCTTCCTCGTCAACATACAAATCACCTTATAATATATTTCTGTTTACATTCCCGCCCTCACCACTCCATTATTCTCGCGCCATCCCCAGCTACCCATCCCCCATTGTCGCCCTCCTCCCCGACACCCGCCCTCATTCATCACGCTTGCAGCTGTTGTTTTTTTACGTGACAGCCTACCTCATCTGCCAGCACGTGAGTTTCTTCTTGCTTCATTTTCATCGACTTTATTCTTCACTCACGCGCTCACTCACACATATCATTTCACCTCTTGACTATATTCCCCATGACTATACCCCTGCTTGATATAATCGAGCAGTTACTCTCCTTAATTACAAGAGGCCCTTAACTCCCTCCCCATCCCTCAGTAGCATGGTGGTGGGCTGCAAGAGAATGACATTTTCAACCTGCACTCCACTGGATTCAAGTTGAGATGAGCCTGGGGCCTTAAATGTTCATAAATGCCCAGATCTGTTTTGCCATGGCGTCCTTTATATATTATTCAGATTAGGAATGATTTCCAAAACAAAAATACAGTTCCTTGCATTAACCTCACTTAAAAATTCCTTAGCATTCTCCTTAACGTGGGGGAAACACTTCTGTCGCTTAGCCATCCCACATGTTATCTAGTCCTCCCTATCAGCCTCCTCGCAGCTCGTCCTTTCCTTCCTCCTTCGTCTCTGCAGCATTTAGAAGAAAGTTCAGGTGTGGAGCAGAATTAAAGGACGCAACTGCCTTTATTTTTCGCATGCATATCCCCCTCTACCATAGGTAATGGCCTGGTCAGTAGATGTGTGGCTTTGTAACCACGGAGTCTGATGCATTGTCCGGCGTGGCGACACAGTTGTATATCTTGAGTGTTCCCATGATAATGTCACCCTCTTATCACCTCGCCCTAAAAAAGTGTGATGAATTATGGCTGACTCTCCCTTAGTGGGGAGGTTCGGTCCTCAGTGAACCATTCATGGGATGACTAACGACACCACAGCCATCACAAGTAGAGCAACAAAAGTGGTATTCCGAGAGAATTGAGCAAAATTCTGCCATAAATAAGTCCCCAGTGGCAATTAAATATTCTAGTAAGTCTTGTTATTTTGTGCTGGAAGGCATTAGGAGATGTACCTTGAGGTGGTTTGGCCATGTGGACAGACAGGAGAATGAGGGATTGACAAAAAGAGTAATTTGAGTGAAGTGGAGGAGAGAGGGAAAGGGAGAGACGAAAGATGAGCTGGAGGGATGGGGTTTAGAGTTACATGACTGAGAGTTATGTGAGCTGGAGAGATGATAGCCTGATGGCGGAAAACAAATTTATTCGATTTGTTTGTGGCCACCCCTTCAGAGGTTACTGTGTGTGGCTATAGACAGATGGATAAAATATTTTCTTGTATTTAACAATCTGGTTTGGTAAGGAAGTGGCTGTTGGGTGTTCGAGTGGGGACAAAGGTATAACCAGGCAATTTTATACACAACCTTGGCTTAGCAGAGTTTACAAATACGCTTCAAAGAGATGCTGCAGGGGAGAGGGAGAGGAATGGGGTGAGGGGGAAATAAAAGACTGAATGGTGGAGACGAAGAGGAATGAAACAGTCAGACAGAAAGAAAAAGGAGGAGATATTAGATTGTATCGGGAGTGAGATAGACAGGGATGAGACTGAATGGAGAGAAGGAGAGGAAGGAAGGGCGGGGAGGAGGGTAAGATTATCCCTTGTTCCTGAAATGGGTAGAGACAGATGAAGTTGGGGAGAAGAGGGAAAGCAGAAAAAAAAAAAAAAAGGAGAAAGATGAAGGAATGAAGGTTGAGAGGGAGAAAACGGGTAGAAAAAGGGAAGAGGACTAAGAGAGAGAGAGAGAGAGAGAGAGAGAGAGAGAGAGAGAGAGAGAATACAGTATTAGAAATGTATATATAGGATTGGATGATGGAAGGATGGATGGATATATGAAAGAATCAGCAAAAAGGATTGTTGATAGCTTTTCTGACAACTTCTTAGGGAGTGATTGTAAATGAACGTTTTTATTTCTCCTAGATCAGACGGTAAATAGTGTGCAGTTGGTATAAATTAAACGATGATTTAGACTGAATAGTGCACTTTATAGCAGAGAATACAAATCTAAATAATAAAGGAAAGTGTTTACCTTATGCCATCATCATCAACATCATCTTACTCTTTCCAGCTACAAGATAAGGTGAGATGGATCCAAATACATTAATATTTATGTACACGAGTAGGACAACTACGGAGTACAATGGGCAGCACATTCATTCTCTTATCATCCAGGCCTTCAAATTCTCGGTCCTTTCTCACATGCATTGGCAGTACACCCACAACATTTCACTTCACAATGACTGTGGGGTAGACACGGTACAACGACATTAATGTCGTGCAGCCCTTGTCATGAACAGTTAAGAAGAAAAATTGTCTAATATCTTCACGACAATAATAACGAGACAGTGATGCCATCTTCGGAGCCCACCAGACTTTTCAGAATATTTCTGAAGAGATTCATAATAGTTCAACTAAAATTTGAAAGTGTTTTGGCCACAACTGCAAGTCACCGTACACAATTTTTCAACCATTTTCTTTCAGCAGGTTTTTCTTTTGTTTCGATAACTCCATACCTCATTTAGTCAGTCATTCACTTACCATATCCATGTATTCTTCTCTCGGCATTCATCACCGTCTCTTACCATCAGACTCATTTAAGTGCGAGGTAGTATAAGGCCAAGAAAAATCCTCTTATGTTTTGAACACTTATCAGGGAACACCTAGTACTGTATTTACTGTGCACAACAGGGCAGGAGAAGATGGCTTATAATAAATGCCTGTCGACTGCCCAAAGGTAATTCAGTCAGGCAATCTTTTCTTCTGCCGAGTTTACAACGTCCTCCATACTGCAACTCAAAGTCGTTGTTTTACATTCAAGTTCCCAGTTAACACTACGGAAACACACACACACCACAAAGCCAGTCAGGAGATAGGACGTGTGTGCTGGGCAATCCCAAGGTCCTGTCCTCCTTACTTACTGTTTTTTAACCAGCCCATACACCATTGACCGGGCTAATGTATGGCCCGGCCTGCACTATAGGTGCAGGGAATCTTTGAACGAACGAACGAACTACGGAAACAAGCTTTTTCCAAAAGTTTGACCATCAGTCTACAGTACATTTCCTGCATGTTACTATTACAACAATACAGACACAGTTTAGAGACGTTTAAGTGTGTATCTGTCTTCTGTAATCTCTTCAGCTCTACTTTTGTCTGATTGGATTTTCGTTATCTTTATCCTGTTTTTTTTTATTTCTTTCTGAATGTTTTCCTCTTGTATATTTTCATTTTTTCTTTGACTTTCTTTCTCTTTAAGCCCATTCTTTCCTTCCTTCCCTTTTACTTGTGTACATTTTCTCTTCCATTCTTTCTTTTCCTTTTCTTTTCCTTTTGCCCTGAGTATTGCCCTGTTCACATTGAGTTGATCGCTCGTCAATTCACCAAACACTCTTAACGTTCCTATTGCTCGATCATCCTTACCTAATTTTCTGTCCGTATCCTTTCTTCCCGTTTGTTTTCTCCAAATCTCAGTTTTTCACCTTTTTTATGTTCCTCAGTGTCCTTCATGCATTTATTTTCTGACCGTTTTTCTTTCCTATTTTCGTTTCATTATTTTCCTTCCTTCCTCTTCTCTCCTTCCTATTCTGCCTATATACAGTACAACCAGACGCATTAATCCCGTAAGGAATGACTAGAACCAAATCGCCTTCATGTTCGGTCCTTGGTCGTCACCTGTTTGTCCGACTGGATCTGAGGCTTTCTGTTTAATTTAGTTATTATACGGGAAGGGGCACGAACCCTCAGCCAACGTACGTGTTGACACGTAAGGAGCTTCGCTCTTTTCCCTACCTATGTTTTGTCTGCCTGCCTACTCTTCTTTTCTTATTATATTTTCTCTTTTATAATTTTCTTCTATATTCTTCCATTTCTTGGGGTTGCCTCTTCACACACCTCTGATCATCCATTATTCCACTTACCTCACCTCCACAGCCCTTTAAGGAAACCCTTCAGTAAAGACACCCCATTGTTCCGTTTTTTTTTTTTTTCCATTGTCTGCTCTCCTCTCTAATATTCTTCACAACTGTTTCACAGGTGATTTTTCTTTCCCATCACCTTCCTCATTCTGTTTTTGCCTCTGGTTTCCTCCATCCCTCTTTTACATTTCGTGCTGCCTTTCGTGTAGTCATATAGCTTTTCTCATTGCTTCGCTTCTCCATCCCTCCCGC
This sequence comes from Coenobita brevimanus, assembly GCF_032717465.1. Taxonomy (NCBI): domain Eukaryota; kingdom Metazoa; phylum Arthropoda; class Malacostraca; order Decapoda; family Coenobitidae; genus Coenobita; species Coenobita brevimanus. The sequence continues at coordinate 5,567,724 of NC_136966.1, forward strand.
TTTTTTTTTTTTTTTTTTTTTTTTTTAGTTGTACGTTCGTCTCTCCTGTCCAGCATTTTATTTACACCGCCTTCCTTTTTTTTTTTTTTTTTTTTTCTTTTGTTTCATAAAGTCCCCCTCTACTCCTTTCACCCTTTTCCAACGCAGGATCACGTCCTCTTCAGTGAACTCATTGATCACTCGTCGATCCCCCTCTCTCTCCACCCATCCTCCTATCTTTCCCCCCTTATCTGCATCATCCATTCTTCTGTCAATGTTTCCATTCCTCCTCTTTCAACCTAGTCCCAACGTTTACTTCCATTCAACCTTCCACTCCTCTCCACTCCCCTTATAATCTTCTCATTAGTCGGTGATATTTCCATATACTCACCCTTTCCAAGTCTTTCTCTTCAACTCTCACCCCTCCAATTTCCTCTTAATTCATCCTCCTACTTTTCTCTCATTCCTTACCATTGTTATCCTGCTCAGCCCTGACCGTCAGTAGAGTGGACAGAACCTCAGGACAAGAGGTAGTACAGTGAGACGGGAAATCGTTGCGGGGCCACCTAAATCGTCCTTCCCCCCACGGTTTTGTTACCTCCCTTCTCTGGGTTCTTGTTCCCCATCCCGAAAATACGCACTCGAACATGCTGTACACACACACACACACACACACACACACGAATACATATTCACACATGCAAAAAAAAAAAAGAACAAGTAAAAACACGAACGAATACCACTCGTGAGGCAATTAACCGAATTAATAATAACAATAATAATAATAATAATGATTAAATAATAATAATAATAATAATAATAATAATAATAATAATAATAATAACAACATAAATACATACACACTGTCCCCCCTCTGTCTGTATTTCCTGCTGCCTATGATCATCAGTCTTTCAAACGCAGTGTGTCCAGGCATCTCGAAATGAATGGATCTTGAATTTGGCTCTCAATTGTATTTTGTTTTTCTCTTGGAGGGAACTGTTATTGCGGGCTCATGGCCTTTGGTTCCTTCTTCCTCGCATAAAAAAAAATTATTACATACATGCATTCATACATACATATACTGTATGGATCAATAAACATAACCTCTGGTACAAGCCTTGTCATATTTGCTGAAAAACAGCCTTTAATACATGTTTCTGTGAAGGCAAGAACATTTGAATGCCCATGCATGAATAAATTAATTTTGAGTTAATGTGCGGAAGTCCGAAAGAACGAATCAAATGATGAATATATCAAACGACTGAATAAAGTTGTGAACGAACGAAGTATTGGATTAACTAAAAAATGAATTTGCAAATTAATGCGTTAAAAATGAAGAATTTAGGATGAATGAATGCGACAGTAATGAAAGCCTGAACGAACAAATGACCTAATAAATGAATGAATTAGGTATGAATGAATAAGCGAACGAACGAACGAAAAGTAAAGATATAACCGAAGAACGACAGAAACGAAAAATTAAGGCATTAGCGTAGAACGAACAAGTGATTGAACGAAAAATGAGTGAATGTATGAATAAATGAATGAATGAAAGAACCAACAGGGGACGAACAATAAAATTAATTACTGAATGATGGAAAGAATAACTGAATAAATCCACAAATAAATCAATGATTAAGTGAATTAACAAATAAATGAATGCATGAATGAATGAACGAACGAACGAACGAAAAAAAAGAATGGGTTGATGAATGATGACTGAATGATGAATGTGATATGAAAGGCAAAGTAATAAGTGAGTGAATGGATGAAAAGAAAGAATAAAAGAATGAAGGTAAAAATTAAGGATGAAAGTAGCTCAATGACTGACAAATTTAGTCGCGAATCCAAAAAGAAAAAAAAAAAAAAAATGAATGTTTACAGGAAAAGTGATAAAGGTGGAACAAAGGAAATGTGGAATATGGAGGAAGGTAAAATGGATTAATCCCCGAGCTAGACTTATCAGATGCCTTGCTGGGGTTACAGGACAGCGCTACCCCTCCTAACACTGCAGCCACCGGACGGGGCGCGAACTTTCAACCTCTTGATTACAAGTCCGACACTCTACCACCGAGCTACCGCGCACCACGAAGAAATAAAAAGGAGGAAGGGAAGGGAAAAGAACTGTTAAGTAAGGTGAAGATATATGGAGGAAATTTGGGGTTTATGGCAGGCGGGAAGTAGTTAATGTGTTTTGGGGAGCTTTCCCTAAATCTCTCTCTCTCAACACTTCATTGATATGAGAATGTGCGTGAGTGAAGGACCGGGTTGTTGTAGAGTTGAGATAAGGAGGTGAACACACAAGTATTCACTGGAGAGAGAGAGAGAGAGAGAGAGAGAGAGAGAGAGAGAGAGAGAGAGAGAGAGAGAGAGAGATGAAGCATAACAAAGCAGTCGAGCAAAATGTAGATGCAGTGAGAAAGGAGAGACTCGGGGAAATGGAGAAGGGACCGGGGAGGAATGGATGGAGGGAAGAAGACCGTAAGGAAGGATGACAGAGAAGTATAAAAAATGGATAAAGCGTAACATAAGAGTACGGATGAATAAGATGAAACGGCTAAGGAAGATTAATTGATTTGTTGAAGAATAAAACAGATTATTCTGACTTACGAGAGAAAAATCTATTTTACTCTCGACATACTTTGAAAATTTAGGATATATATTTATTTTGACTGATCTGTTAAAGGTGTTACGAAATATTACGATACATATTCCGAAAATGACGAATCCTCACTCTGACAGTAAATCCTGCTGCTGAAGTTTACATTGCTTTTAATTCGTGGTCTTCCATGAACACACACACACACACACACCCACACACACACACACACACAAGAAAAGCATTCTATTTCCACTCCTCTACTTGTGGCATGTACTGTACTTTCCTCCTTGATGCATAAGTAGCTTCTTATAGCTTAGTAATGTTACGCAATAGAGAAATGTGGCACGATGTTAAGTAGACGAGGTGAAATATTAGGTGAACTTTTGTCCCTGATTGTACAGCATCGGATACGGCACTGGGAGACGTATTCTGCGTGCCTTAGCTGGCTTCGATGCATGTATTTCGTATCGATTTATGTTGTGTATTAAGCTTGAACATTCTCTTGCACGATATTTTTATCGCTTTAATATCAACTTAGTTTGTGCCAGCAACATACAACAGAATATTGGTGTGCAAGCTGCTGAATACATCGCTAAGTAAAAGGCGTTAAGAATAAACCAATGACAACTGTAAAACGACTTCAGGCCCTGTGTAATGTACCAGGTATATTACATAACCAGGCTGAAGAGGTTTCATTTTTCTCAGCGTGTGCATCAAGACACCACTTTAATCCCTTTCTTATAATACACTGGTTAGTATTCTAAGTGACATTTGAATCTTCCCAACACCTCGTCCTTATTTGATTGATCTGCACATTCCGCCTGAATATCATCTTGAATGTAACTGACGCAGACTTTAGCTATATTAAAACGACATCAGCTAACATGCAAGATAAATTTAAGGTGCAATAGTCTAAATCAATCGCCTAAAAAAAAGAAGTGCTACGAAGCCACCTATGCAACCGACACTACGGCCCATTTAAATATTTTCGAGAAACATACGCCGCTCAATTACAATGTATCTTCATCAAACGTTTCTTTAAAAGAACTACAAATGAAATGATAAAGCCCTCCTTTAAAAAGTCATTTATCCGGATCCACACCAAATTTAATGGAGTCTGTTCTGGGTCAAGGCCCATTGTTCTACCAAGTTTCGTGGAAATACATCCAGTAGTTTTTGTGTAATCTTGCTCACAAACCAACCAACCAACAAACAAACAAACGGACAGGGGTGAAAACATAACCTCCTCGGTGGAGGTAATTAAAAAGTAGCCAATTTCTCGCCAATATTCTACAGTACTAACCCAAATGCCTTTTTTTTTTTTTTTTTTTTTGGTGAGAGGGGAGTACTGTATTTTTGTCAATTTATTTGTAGTTTATTAAATGAGAGGCTTGATGAAGAAACATTGTTATTAAGTGGTCTATATTTCTCGAATATATTTAAATGGGCCGTAGACTCTGATGCATAGTCGGCTTCGTAGCACCTCTTTTTTGGGTGATTAATTTAGATTATTGCTCCTTAAATTTATCTTGCATGTTAGCTGATATCGTTTTAATATCGGTAATGTTTCCGTCAGTTACATTAAAGATGATATTCAGGCGGAATGTGCACATCAAATCACCAAGGACAAGATGCTGGGAAGCTTCAAATGCCACTTAGAATGCATTAGAAGAAAGGGATTAAAGTGGTGTCTTCATGCAGACGCTGAGAAAATTTTTAATCCCTTCATTCCAGTTATGTAATATACCTGGTACATTACATGGGGACAAAAGTCCTTTTTGCAATTGTCTTTGGTTAATTCTTAAAGCCTCTTCCGTAGCGATGTATTCAGCAGCTTACACATCAATATGCTGATGTATGTTGCTGGCACAAACTAAGCTGATATTATAGCGATTAAAATATCCTGCAAGTGAATGCTCAAGCCTAATACACAAAATAAATCGGTACGGAATAGGTGCTTCGAAGCCAGCTATGCCACTCAGAGGACGTCTCCCAGTGCCGTATCCGATGCCACACAATCAGGGACAAAAGTTCGCCTAATATTTTACCTCTTCTACTTAACATCGTGCCATTTTTCTCTATTGGCCAACATCCCCAAGCTATGAGAGGCTAAGTATGCATCAAGGAGGTAAGTACATGCCACGTGTGTAACTAGATGGGTGGAAATAGAATGATTTTCTTGTGTGTGTGTGTGTGTGTGTGTGTGTGTGTGTGTTCACGGAAAGCCATTAATTAAAAGCAAGGTAAAGTAAATTTTCACAGCAACATTTACTCTCTGAGTGACGATTCGTCATTTCTGGAATATTTATGATACTATTTATAACACTTTTAACTTATCAGTCAAAATAAATATATAACACTAATTCTAGTGTGATGATAGTAAAATGGATTTTTTCATTTAAATTGGAATTGTTTTATTCTTCAACAAATCCCTTAACCCTTTGTGGGCAAGGGGTTACCAAGTTACACGGAAGGCTGATGGGGTCCCGGCGGACCCCAAACCTTAATGATGTATTTCTGCCATATTCATAAAGTTATATCTACTAAACTTTGTACATACGTTGCCCAGAACACGGCATGTGGAACCAACCCACCAAGTGTCCCTTTTTTTTTTTTAGTTATTATATTTAAAAAAAAAATCATTTTATCAATTTTATTAAAGTTTGAGTGTGAAAGTACTGGTTCTACACTTATTTGAATGTCTGATTGTCAGTATTCTTGGAACAGGTTCTCAAAATAATAACGAGTTCATGTGCAAAGTAAATTAGCATAATCATAAAATAAAACTGTCCCTATTATGTTCAGATTTGGTACAACAATTTCTTGTTTTATCCTCTTGATGAGCATCTTCTGTATTACTACCAACACTTGCATTTTCAGAATTATCATCAGCACTCACAGGAGACTCAATACTATCTATCTATCTATCTATAGCCCGACGCCCTAATCCCGCAAAGGGTGGCCGCAGACAAAACGCCTCCAAGTCGCTCTGTCACCCACCATTTGACTACCCTCCCCCCAACTCACCCCCCCTCCCTCATATACCTCTCAACTCCATCCCTCCACCTCATCCTCGGTCTACCTCTCCCTCTCCCTCCCTCCACCTCACCTATATACACCCTCTTAGTCAGTCTTTCATTCTCCATTCTCTTCACATGTCCAAACCACCTCAGTGTATTTCTCCTAATCTCAACCACATCCACATCCACCCCACAGCGTTCCTTCACTTCTTCATTCGTCAACCTGTCCCTCCACGTCACTCCACATGCTCCTCTCAAGTAAGTCATTTCCACTGCTCTCACTCTTGACTTGTTCCCCTCTTGCAAGGTCCATGCCTGGCTTCCATACGTCAGGGTAGGGATCACAATACTATCATGCAGTGACTTCTTAACTTCCATACTCACCTCCCTATTTCTCATCACTGCTTTTTGTGTACCAACAACCTTCCTTCCCTGCTGTAACCTTTCACGCACTTCATCCCCCAAAGTTCCATCCTTACTCATCACAATACCCAAGTACTTGAATGCACTCACATTCTCCATATCCTCACCATCCAACCTCACTGCACACTCTGTGACTTCATTCCTCTCAAACACCATAACTTTACTTTTGTTTACATTAACTTTCAGATTCCTCCTCCTACACACTGTCCCAAATTCATTCACCAAACCTTGCAACTCCCATTCATCTTCACTCAACAGTACCGTATCATCAGCAAACAGCAACACCGGAAGCTTCCATATCTCACCCTCATTCATTAGAGCCACCCCCACATCCACTGGCCTACCCTGCACCTCCTTTACAACCCCATCCATGTATATATTAAACAGCCATGGAGACATCACACAACCCTGTTTCAGTCCCACATTGAGATCAAAGAACTCACTCAGCTCACCAATACTACTCACACTAATTTCACTGTCTGATAGTTCAAACGCTTCATAATCACCAGCGTCGGATACAGATAAATCACCATCTGAATAATTTTCTTCTTCTTGGTCACCTTCTGCCACTGCCATTGAGGCATAAAACTTTGCTACTGGTATCGACATTGTCCTAATGTTTATAATCTGAAATATCTGAAAAAAAAAAAAAAAAAAAAATTAGCCACACGAAAGGCCATGTGGGGTACTGGCGGACCCCACTGACATTTATTGCAATGTCACTCCTTAATCGTGAGAGATTTTTTGCTCAGTTTTTACGAGTATATAAAATAACCATCTACAATTAAAGTCATGAGAGGCCAGGCTGTGAAAGTAAAAAAATGGCTTAATGGCAACATCTTAAGAACATGCTGGGGGCCGCAGGGACCCCATTTGCCCATAAAAGGTTCATCTCTTACTTGGCTGTTCCATCTTTTTCCTCCGTTCTTTTAAATCATACTCTATCCCCTTTCTGTAGTCTTTCTCTTACAATTCCCTTCTCTCTCCTTCCCTGCATCCATTCTTCCCCTGACCCCTCTCTATCTCTCGATCTCCACTCTCTCGCTGCATGTACATTTTGCTGGGTTGTGCTCTCTCTGTCTGTCTGTCTGTCTGTCTGTCTGTCTGTCTCTCTCTCTCTCTCTCTCTCTCTCTCTCTCTCTCTCTCTCTCTCTCTCTCTTTCTCTCTCTCTCTCTCTCGTCCATATTTCGAAGTGGCAGGAATTATTCAACGGGGGAAAGATGACCTAATAAGGTTCAGGTCAGGCAAAAACATTGTATCCAGTCAAAGCCATAAAAGTATGATTTACGCTCATATATGGCTAATTTTCATGTTTTATCAGCATAAGGATGTTTTTTGATAATACGTGGTAAAATTACTTTACTTTTTTCCTGTTTCCATTTGTGTGTGTTTATCTATCTGCCTCTCTATCTCTATCAATAGCTGTCTATGTATATCTAACTGTCTATTTGTCTGTCTCTGTCTATCTACCTCAATCAGTTTATTTATGTCCATGCACCAGTCTATCTAATCGTCTGTCTATCTATCTATCTATCTACATGTAATTATATCTAGCTATTTATCAGTATCCTGCAGGGTGGACACAACAAAAACATCTCCACTTATTCTTTTCCTGATTCAGCTTCAGTCCATCGTTTCACCCCACTCGGCCCTCCTCCAAACACTGCTATTCCTTTTGTCCTGTGGGAGTTGATTGGGAGAAACATGAAAATAAGAAAAAGAGGAAGAAAGAAAACAAGGTGGGGAGGTAAGGTGCCAGCTTCTTTGTTATCCTTGTCTTCTTTTCGTAGTCTAGCCAGTTTTATTCGAGCTGCAGCTATTTTTCTTTTTTTAATTGTGTTGTGTATGTAAGGTTAGGTGATACGTCGTGGGAAGAGGGGTCGTTATTGAGTAGGGATAGAAATGCTTAAAAATGCATCTGATCACTGTCACCCTTCACAGGATGCAGCGATAGGATGTAGCAACAAATAGACTGCCATATCACTTGCAGGCCGCTTCCCCTTTTTCTTCCATCCAGTAAACTGTTTTATACCTTTATCGAAAGGGAAGAAATAATGGGAATATAGCAAAGACACTAGGTTAAGAAAGGAAAGGAGGAACACAATAAACGAAGCGAAAAAATAAGGGGTAATGAGAGGATGTGTTAGTCATTATTGGGATGAAAATCATATAGGAAGGGGTGACAGTTTTTTTTTTTTTTTTTCTTATGTGTCCGACTCTGGGCATAGGCTTCACAGCCTGCTCTCAAGGCCCAGTAGTCCTCCTACATACCATACACCTCTCTACATGTCACCACTTCGGCGCTAACACCCACCGTCCATTTTGAATACATGCTAGGGCTGTCTCATACAGGACTGGTGTATTGGTACTAGCGGGGGTACTTTTATGAGGGGGGGGGTAAGTTGGGGGGAGGGTAGTCAAATGGTAGGTGACAGAGCGACTTGGAGGCGTTTTGTCTGCGGCCACCCTTTGCGGGATTAGGGCGTCGGGCTATAGATAGATAGATAGATAGAGACTTTTATGACATGTCGGCTGGTCTTCTGGTAGATCAGGAAAGTCTGCTTTTTCATGAAATTCAAATCCTTAAACTGTTCCCTGCCCCAGCCGGGATTCGAACCTGGGTCCATCAGGACTGCAGGCCGCCTCTCTACCGATTCAGCCACCGCTGTAGTTGACTCAGGATTTGGAGTAAAGATAATGCATAGGAAACAAGAGTGGGATGATTAGGGGAATGAGGCTGAAGACTGTAAGCAGGAAGTGGTAATGAAAAAAACAATGTACGTGAATCAAACCAGAGTTGAAGAATGAAGGGTTATGAGGGAAGAATATGAATGAATCAGAGCAGAAATGAATATATGTAGGTAGAAAGATAGGGAAGGCATACTGAATAGTAGATGAGCCTGTGTGAGGCTAGAAAATTCTTCATCCCAAATATTTTCAACAAAATTTCAGTCAGTAGCAGGCGTAAGGTAGATATACTGAATACACCGATGCCATACAAATATACAGTATTTATTATGTCATTACTCAGATATTTACTTCTTTCTCAGTTTATCCCAGTCCCACAAAAATCAGTGATAAAGCTCTAGCCTACAAGAAGAGAAAAAAGTAGTTTCTGAGTAGGGGTAGATTCATCTGGGGGTCGTTTTATCGCGATCGCCTTTCGCAGGAACCAACTTCAGGCACTAAATGGATAGATGATAGCAATTATATGGATAAATAGAGATATGTACAGATTGTTGGATATATTGATAGATCAATAAGCCCATAGATAAGTAGACAGACAGGCAGATGGACAGATAGACTGATTGACTGAATGTTTGATAAGACACAGGCATATAAACAGGTGAACAGACAAACGAAGGCAATCAGAGCTCCCAGAAAAAACACACCGTATAGCTCTATTCACAACGCATTGAAGCCTTCGATATTTACGCCCCAAGGATCAAAATGTTTAATAGACCCCACACCCTTTCATTCCTCCTTCCCCCTTTCTCCCTCTGTCTAAATCCCATAAATCCCCAAACCTGTGAAGCGCCTGAACTAATCCGTGACTCACTCACACTATAAACTCTAAATTCCTCCCTGCTGATTTGCTGTCCAGACAATGAGTTTTGTAGAACTGAGAGAGACACAGGTGTGCATGAGTGAACATAATGGTTTTGTTAGCTTTGTGGGTTAGGCACACACACACACACACACACACACACACACACACACACACACACACACACACACACACACACACACACACACACACACACACACACACAAACTATTGGTACGATCCTGGGCAAACATTGCATCTACCCCATGGCCCTAATGCATATAACGAAAATTTCTCGTCTTGAACCATCACACTGTCGGGTGGCACAACAATTAAACTAAGCATCTAAGACAAATACCTATATGGCACTCTTATAACATACAAACACACAAACATACTAACACACCCTTAACATTACTATTGTTAGATAATGCAACAATCCCTATAATACTGTGATAATATCCCCTTCTGACCAGTCGCACTTTCAGGTGACTCATCATTGAAAATAAGAACCCTTTAAGATAAACAGACTTACGTCACCCGTATATGGTCTGCTGGTGAGGTGGTGAGCGTATCTTGGGCCGGGGCAAATTCAATTTCTGATAAACATGACACCCACTGAGGCCACTCTGTTCTCCCGGGGATTTGAGTACTTGTTTGTGGAATACTGGCGTCCCTTCAGCGTCCCACCAGAGTATATCGGAGTTGTTTATCTCGCAAGGCCAGGCTGGCAGACTCGGGAACAATGTACGCGAAGAGGAATCCGTACATCAAAATTATTCGTCTGTCCCGGGTGGCTACTCAAAGGCCTGACAACATTAAATCAGGATTACTATTTTATACACCTGTTTCCCGCCAAGCCCGTGTTTCTCACCCACCCGTCTTCCATTGTCTCCTTCCAACCTCACTTTCTCCTTTCCTCCCAAATCTATTCTCTCCCTCCCTTCCCTCCCTCTCTTCATCAATCTCCCCCACCCATGCTCCTCCCTCTCTCTGGTTTCCCTGTAGCCTTCATCCTCTTTTTTTCTTTTTCCTCTAGCCATTATCCCATTCGTCTCCCTCAGGTCTTCACTCTCTCTGTACAGTGTATATACATTCCTTTTTCTTTTCTTGTAAGTTGCCTCCTGGTTTCTTATTCTTGTCTTTGACAAGTAGAATGGCTGTACATGACAGCCTCGAGTGGACCAGTAGGTCTGTTGCCGCTTGGTTTCCTCTATACTCCTTTGTACTCCTCCTCTCCACCTTACTCCTACCCCACACCCTCTCTTCCCTCCCTATCTCTCCAACACTCTCCCCCTTCTCCTTTTCCCTTTCCTCCGCTCCATTATGCTCCGTCACTTGTTCTCACCTTCTTGATTCATCTTTGATTCCTCTGGCGTCTTTCAGATTAGTCTAAATCTACCTTTCCTCGCCATGTTCTCCTTTCAGTCAGACGAAAGTTCGCTAATTTGTGAAGATGGATAAATAAAATTCTACAAATAATGTGAAATGCCTCATCCCCACATTTCTTAACAATAAGCTGATGCACACCACATCTTAGAACACAGCATAATGGACGTCAGTGAGGATAAGAGAACTGAATGAGGATGTAGCAAGCTGCATTAAATGCTTTGTCTGCCGTGTTGGTGATCTAAACTATAAGGACTGTAACAGATTTATTGCCTGCCTCTTTAATTATTCACACACTTCACGCTAAATGTATTCTTTAACTCTACTACCACCAAAGAATGCTGTTGTGAGAGACACTTTTAAAAGTGAAGGAGTGTGACTATTAACATGAAAATAAAATCACATAACACTAGCAAAAATAGAGTACAAAAGAGCGGTGCCAAGGCACAGCAAACCCGTCCCTGGCAGTCATTTTAGTGCTGACGTATTAATACAACAGGATATCTGGTCAAAGATGACACATATCAAATTTGTAGTAAATCGGGTGAAAATTGACGATTTTCTGTCTATCTGAAAATTTAGGTCCGACCCACTAGACACTGACCCCCCTACAGTCAGTGACCCCCCTGATGTAATGAAGCATGTTATAGGATGCAGATTTGATAGATACACCCTTGAGTTTTGGTTTCATGTCGATATGACGAATCTGAAAGGAGTTATGGCGAAAAAAAAAAAAATTTACCCGTCCCCGTTTTTGTTTTCTTTTATACATTTTTGGGCTTACTGCCTGGGCCTTCGCCCAATTTGGCCCAAAATTTAGTTAGGTGATCAGGTCATAGCCTATCATCCCTGTAATTTTAGTCATAATCGCACCAGTAATTTTCGCGTAAAGATGTTAACAGACAGAAAGACAGACAGACAGATAAACAGACAAGAGTGAAAACACTACCCGTCCCCGAGCCTCTCCGAGGCGGGGATGGGTAATAAATGCAGGCGGTTAATGAGTTTACTCATTAGGAATGAACAAAAATCTGACATTATTAACATGGAGACACTGGCAGATACATACGATTAGACCAGAAGGCAACTATTGATTAATGCTAAGTTATATCAAGAAGGAACACTAAAAAACACAAATATGAGTGAAGCAGATATGCGTGTTACAGATGTGTGTGTGTGTGTGTGTGTGTGTGTGTGTGTGTGTGTGTGTGTGTGTGTGCGAATCTATGTCTATCAGTCTGTTTCTTTTTGTCTGGGATCTCTAAGTACGCAGACAGTGTTATGAGACACAGGAATATGAATGAGTGGGTGTGTGAGACCCAGGGAGGAGGTCAGGGAGGGAGAGAGACAGTTAATGAGACAAACTAGGAGAAAGAAAAGGAAGGAGGAGTGTGAGCTATAGGGTGGGAAGCAGGGAGAAGCCGGCAGGGATGGAGAGAAAATGAAGAGGAACAGGCAAGGGAGAGACAGGGTGGAAGAGTAAGGGAGAAAAGGTGCTATTTAGAGACAGGCTGGGAGACAAGAGAGACACAGGTAACGAGAGACAAGAAGGAAGAGATAGCAGATGAAGGAGAATAAGGGAGAGAAGGAAAGCATGCATGGAGCAAGAAAAAGGCGGAAGGATAAAACACGGGGGAGTATAGAAGGAGCAGGAGGCTGACAGGTAGAGAGGAAAAGACAGACAGGGACAGGGAGATAAGGACAGTGAGACGAGTCAAATAAAGAACAAAAAAAGAGAAAGAAACTGGTAGATTGAGAAGGATTGAAGAGAAGTAGAGATTTGTCGGCAGACTTTTACTCCGACTGAGAGAGAGAGAGAGAGAGAGAGAGAGAGAGAGAGAGAGAGAGAGAGAGAGAGAGAGAGAGACATTCTGACGGAGAGAACCTATTTCATTCATTAGGGGAATGCCATCCTATAGTAAATGAGATAATGAAGGTTATACAAACTCTTCCATTGTGAAAGTCTCTCTTTAAGCTGAATTAAAGAGGTTTAAACTATCTTCCACATCCCTTACATAATGAAAGCATTAATAGCCAACCCGAGACCACTGCTGATAATGGTTTCATCAAGGTTCAGTTGGTGTTCTTGCATGTGGATATGAACACTTTCACTGGGATGGTTCTTGCGTACTTATTTTGTAGGACACGTGCAGTCGATAACATAAGTACACCCGGGAACAAAGTTTGCCTAGTTTCTCATCGGCTACTACCTGTCTTCATCACACTAACTGTATGTACATCACTTTCCTCCTTGGCTCATCATATCATAGAGGATCATCCGTGGGTTGTGAATCATACAAAGCCTCTCTCAGGTTAGGTTCACTAGTCAGCAGAGGGCAGGGAGAATTAGTGGAATATTAGGTGAACTATTGTTCCTGACTCTAACAAGACTCATCACCAGATTTATACACTTACACACATGAACAGACTTGGGAAATTTGTGCTCTCTCCTTTCACTGTGATGGTGCAGTTTTTGTGCCCACTATACTGACCTTATTCCTCTCTGTCAAAACCTTAACACCTTAAGTCAGGTGACGTATTCTTTATTATATTCTTGTTATCCTCAGACGATTTTAGTCAACTTAGGAAGGAAATTTTGTGGTGAAGGGGTTAGTCAAGACAGTAGATAACTCTTCCATTTCGAAGAATCGCTTCTAATCCGAAAATATCATGCTATAGAAAGAATTAACTACAAAAGACGACAGCGCATCGAAGTCTCAATAGATTTTATGCTGCACCTGGAGCCGCGCGAGTGTTTTTCTAAGAGTATCCCATTTCACTGTACTGTACATTTCCATGTGGTTGGAAAATTGCCCATTGTTGCTTGTTTTGTCTAGCTATTTTGCATACACACGTTTGGGAGCTCAGATGATCACGCATGAATAGGAGAGAGGGAGGGTGTGGTGGCGTACAGCGAGATAGAGATTTTTACACACGTGCCGTCTTTAGGGTACAAAATTTGCATCTGAACTGACTAATATACATTCACCCGAGCCAAAGTCCATGACCCCCATCACTTTAGTACAGTCAGGGATAAAAGTTCGTCTGTTGCTCCATTCCGTCTACATCACGATTACGGCATAACATTCACTTTCCTTCCTGACACATCATACCTATTGGCAACATAACACGCCAAGCCTTTAACATACAAATATTAGCCAACAAACCAAAGCGAGCAGCAGAAAAGGTGAAACTCTGGGTAAACTTTTCTCCTCCACTGTACCATACTCACATACTTCCTTGGAATTAAGACGTGTTAAAATCTGGTTGTCTATATTTTCGTCGGCACTCATACAGGTACCATACATTTCATAACCAAACATGAGTTAATAAAAATGAAAAACACGGAGAAGAAAGCGATTATTGAATGCTGTAAACTGCTATATGGAGACTTGTTTTTCCTGTGAACTGGTTAAGAGTCTTTATAAATACAAATCCATTCCCTTTAGTCAAACGCAGACCATCTACAACCGCTAATGGAATTCCGGTCACAGAAGCACAAACCCTCTGGATAAAGGTAAAATCTGTGGTCTTAGGCTTACAGCTGGGCATCAAGGCACCACTGAGTTGGGTTATGTTGTGTACTAAGGACTGTAATATTAACACAGGATTCGGAAAACATCTTCCTTAGCCATTCACGTTGCGTATTACACCATGAAATAGTTCTCTTGTACGTTACTTATATCGCTCTAATATCGATATAGTTTGCATCAGTAGCATGCAACAAGATAATGAGGTG
>NC_136966.1:5587423-5729923 GCF_032717465.1 Coenobita brevimanus
ACACATGAGAGTTTCACTTTACACAGGGGCGAATAAAACCCTTGTATAAAGTCAGCAACTGTGCATGTGGAAAAGATGGCACGGAGTCGGCTTAGCACACTTTATCCCTTGGATGCAGACTTTACAAGAATGGTAAAATGATCTTTCTAAGATAAATCCCGAGAGAATGAAACCCCAAGTAGGTTTAAAGATAATGCAAGACTGAGTTTGATATTGTTAAAAGTTAGAGGATACTCCCGTTGAAGATTTTGACGGGTTGAACGATGTAAGAACTGACTTTTTGAAACATTAAAAACAAGTTTACGTTTACTCCAATCAGAGGTATGAGCCAAGTCAGACAGTATGTCATAGCTTCATCCCTTGTTTATTGAAGTCATTGCTGAAATGGACGTTGCGAGAAGCGAATGGAAAGGTGAGGGGTGGAGTCAACAACGTATGAGTTGACAGGGCTAGATGTACAGCTTAGAAGGTCATTGATGAATAAAAGGAAGAGAGTTCGTGATAGGACAGAGCCCTGTGGAACACCACTGTTGATGGCTCTAGGAAAGAACGGTAGCCACCTACAACAGCAGCTACAAGAAGACCAGAAAGGAAGCTAGAGATAAAGGCAGAGATAGAAGGATAGAAACCGTACGAGGGCAGTTTGGAAATTAAAGATTTATGCCAGACTCGATCGACAGCCTTTGAGATACCAACCGCAATGGTAAAGCTTTCGCCAAAGTCCCGAAAGGATGATGACCAGGAGTCTGAAAGGAAAGTGAGTAGAGGCCAGTGGAGCGTCCCTGTCGGAGCCCATACTGACAATCGGAAACAAGGTTGTGATAGGGAAGGTGCTTTATTTATTTATTTATTTTTTGTTATGAATAAACGCAAAAACTTTTGAAATACAGGATGTTAAAGAAATTGGGCCATAGTTAGAGCGCTGGGAATTGTCACCCTTCTTTGGGAAAGGTTGAATGAGAACAATCTTCCAGCAAGAAAGAAAAGTTCAAGCTGAGAGACAAAAGCGAAAGAGTTTACTTAGGCAGGGTGTGAACACTGAAGCACAGTTCTTGAGGGCAACAGGAGGGACCCCATCAGGCCCATATGTCTTGTCAGTTTAGAGGCCACTGGTGGCAGAAATTAAGTCAACTGAAAAAAAATTTAATGTAGCTGTGAGGGAGTAAGAGTGGGAAAGTGATGGTGGAACACCACCGGAGTCGTCTAACGTGCAATCAGAGGAGAAAGTATCAGCATGAGTTCTGCTTTCTCCATAGAAGAAACAGCCACAGAACCATCAGAGTGGAAAAGAAGAGGGTAGGATAATACGGTAGAGTCATAAGAAAGGTTTTTGGCCAGGTGTGAGAGGGATCAGGAAGAATTTTAGTTAGAGTTCAGAGCATTCTGTACAAATGAAATTATTATTATTACTATTATTATTTTTTTGCGCAGCAAATAACAGACTTAGCACGATTCCGGGCTGAAACATAAGAGAGATGAGATTCAGGGGTAGGTTGGCTCTGGTATGATTTTTGGGCCCTCTCTGTGTTGTGAACAGCATTCTAGAACAAGCGTGAGTAAACCAAGTTTCTTTCTTTCTTTCTTTCTTCTTCTTCTTCTTCTTTTTTGCATTAGTCACAGGATAAGAGAATGTAATGTATGTATCCATGTTCGAGAGGTTAACCTGAAGGCACACTCAGATGGCTCTCGGCATGGAAGCAATAATCTAACACCCAATCCAAAGCCAACACAGTAGGTTCCCAGAAAACTCTCAGGCAGAACCTTGTGGGAGCAGCTTCTTAATAAACTCTCATAAATTTACGCTCCGCAAAGCTGCACTCACAAAGGAAAAACAAAAAACTTCCCATGATATCCCTGAAACACGTCAACCCCATTAATGTAATTAATACCTTAACTGGATAATACACTTACTTTTTGTTATCTTGGGTGGTGTGTCATTGTCATTTGGTTGTCTTTATTTCTGTTTCATTTACTGAAAAGTATATATTTTCTTTTTTTATTCTGGCCCTTGAGAGAAATCATGCTCCTAGCTATCTAATCTATAATGATTAGGGAAGGATTGATGATGATGATGATGAGGAGGAGGAGGAGGAGGAGGAGTGGGGGGAGGAGGAAAAGCAGGAGGAACAGGAGGAGGAGGAGGAGCAGGAGGAAGAAGAGAAGAAAGAGGCGGATTATGCTGATGTTGGTGGTGATACCCACCACTGTTTCCCAATACATCACTTTCACATTCGCTGTTATATTTACATTCCTTCCGTTTCTGCTTTTTTTCATCCTGTTTCGTTTTTTTACTTCATTCACAGTTTTCAGTGTTTATTCATTATATCTACATGTACAGCTGCCCACAATGGTACTCGTATCGCTCCACTTTTTAATCGAGCAAATATGAAACTCATACATAATATTGCGAAAAGTTGGATATATTCCCATGATGATTCCTATGATTATTCCTGTGATTATGAATGAAGAATTATTTCATTCAACAGTGGAAAACTTTATTGCATTATTTTTGTATGCTGAAATAGAGGAAACCATCTGACATTACATGATGTGAATGGATGACGGGCACCTACTAAAACGTTTCCTATAATGTCCAATAACCTCTTTAATTTGTTTCGTACTTGTCCACTCTTTCTCTTTTTTTCCCTATCCTCTCACCTCAGCCTTGAGCCAGGGCGTGGTGTTACTATTAACTGTCTGCAGCTGAAGATTGATAGCTCCAGGTAGCATAAAAAGGTTCGATTGTTTTCCCGGTACACGTCCGTCTGATGCTGCAAAAATGGTCATTATGGCTGGATTAAGGGTTATGGATGCTGCCCTCACCCTAATTTTTAGCACCTAAATATCACATCCGCGGGTGTAAAGATAGCAGTTATGGCAGCGCTGTGGTGTAAGGTGGTGTCCATCTGATTAATTGCTATCTGTCCTTATAATTTAAGTTCCTCCCAAAAAGGGAAAACGCATACATAATCACCTGCACCTCCAAAATTAAGCAAATCAAAAAGTAAGCTGCATATATTATCACTATTGCACTTTGCCACCGATTACTTCTTTGTTTCAACTCATTTATTTATCAGCCTTTCATAAAGATTTCTAAGTGGTCCCTTCTCAGTAACAACCTCTCTTTCTTCTCTTCCTCTTCTTTACACTCTCAACCTGGTTTTTATCTTTCTCCCTTACCCCCAAAACGAGCAGCATCACGACACTTGTAGCTTAGTTTTCATTCATATATCCGGCTTTTGCCTGACACTGCATCTTGTGCAGTACGGCTTATATGTATTTCATTCTCTGTTCATTAACAACGATTCCCTTTGATGTATATCCCGTTCTTCATACTCGTATTTTCACAATCTCGTACGTTATTCCTCATTTATCTATCCATCTTGTGCCCAACTGTGCATCCTGTGAAGGGAAGCCTGCAACCATTTCTTTCTCTGTCCACTGACAACCTGCGCACCAAATTGTACTTCCTACCTCACATACCTATATTCACACACTCGTACCTTTATTACCTACCAATCCTTTGCCTGGCGCCACATCCTATGAAGGGTGGCCTGCAGACGTTCCTGTTCCTACTCATTACCGAATCATTGTTACTCGTGGGAGTATTCTGATTGGCGTGGTAGACTAGGTACTTCCTCTTCATCAGTTATTATTGTCCATCTGACACCTTAGTTCCCCTTATTATATATATATATATATATATATATATATATATATATATATATATATATATATATATATATATATATATATATATATATATATATCATCCAATCCTACATTGTCCCATGAGGAGCGTAGGAGCCCGGGGCTAGGCAGTTGGTCTCGACATTTAAGATGAGAGTGACCAGCCTCACTCATCCCTGAGTGGCATTACATGAGCAATCAACCCCAACCACCCCTTGGAGATAAACCTTCACCGGCTCAATCCGACTGGAGCGCAGTAATTACTCACTAGACCATCAGGTGCCACAATTTGGCTATATGGTTACCACCCAGCGTAGTAAATGGTTTCCTGGTGTACAAGAAACCATTTGGCTTGTCACTCAGTGTAGAGTCACCCACAGGAAGACGGAAAAGGAAAGAATGAAGGAAAGAAAGACAGAAGAGGTAGTGTAAAGTCACCCGTAGGGAGAAGGACAAGGAAAGAATGAAGGAAAGAACAGAAGAGGATGGAAGGAAGGAAAGATGGAAGAAAGGAAAGCGCAGACACCCGAAAGCAGCACTACATAGAGTGAGTGGATGGTGAGCGCCCACACCTACCCCGCACATACCATATATATATATATATATATACATATATATATATATATATATATATATATATATATATATATATATATATATATATATATATATATATATATATATATATATATATACTAGTGTGTGTGTGTGTGTGTGTGTGTGTGTGTGTGTGTGTGTACACATCTGAATAATAACCTAGTTGGCATTAGGAACATCCAAGAGGTTGCTCAGGTGTGATGTGCAAAATAAATCTCTCATTATCATTATCATCATTATTTTATTGTTCCGTCAAAGGAGTACAAAGTACAAAGGAAAGCAAATAGCAACGCACCTTATGGTCCTTTCGAGACTGCTTGTTACAGAGCAGACTATGACTACGAGATCTAATTCTACATGCTGGAAGATAAGGATAGTAAAATACGAAGTGTATTGTTGCTTCCGTTAGAAGGGTTTATATATCATAGGGCAGTCTTCCTATCGTAGTGGGGATAGTAACAGTCTCAATTAACCCCATTAGTCCAATGATGTATTATTTATTCCATTCTTACTGCATCTGTCACTTTGTTCAGCTTTCCAGAGACCTTTTCTGGTGAGAGGATGAGAAAGAGTCTCCGGTAACCCCTTCACGGCCAGACGTCTCTACCTAAGCTGAAAGAAGTCGTTTGCTGGTAGCAATAATATACTTTAAAAATACGTCACCGGAATGAAGTGATAAACTCCTTCAGTAAATTAAGATCTTATTTTGTTCTTCCCACCGCCAGGGCATTTAATTCAGCTTAGCCCACCCCTCGTGGCCAATGGGTTGGGTGGCCAAAATTCGTGTATTAACACAGGCATTTTTCTTTCTTTCCTGTAGATGAAGGTGCAAGTACAGAAAACTGACGTCGAATCGAATCCTCTTATAATTCAGCCGCCTCAATATTAGAACAAGTAACCGATAATGAGTAAATATTTATTCTTTAAGTAGAGAATGTTGTATTTATCATATTCTTCCTGACATTTTATTTTCTTTGGAAGAACTCTCTAGTATTATTTAAGTTTATGAGGCCTTTACCTATCACCACCAGTTCGAATAATCTATCATGAGTTAAATAAAGCCATCTTAGGCTCCCAGGACAATTAATAAAAATACGTTTTCATAATGAAACTGGTTATCACATTAAAGTAATTTTTCGTTATGATTAAATTTAGGATGGTACTGCAAAAAAAAAAAATATGCAACTATATCGAATTTCATACAATGTATTCAGCCCAAACGCTTGATAAGTATACATAAAATAGTAAATCTTAGTGTGTTCCTGACACTTGCCTAAAAGAAAATCTCATACAAAGCTTAGTATTAGGTTGATCAAAAAATACCTCTACAGGACTGATATTAGGCATCAGAGAAAATATCATTGTACTCAAAATCTAATGGTTCTTGCGTAAAGCACACACACACACACACACACACACACACACACACATGCGATATACCTCCATAAGTCCATCCACGTATCGACCAAATTATTTGCACTAAACTACTTCCCTCAATCCCCCGTCTGCCTCCCTATTTGCTCATCTGACAGCCGGCCCTATTGTTTCTTCTCTTTATGCTGTTATTTGCTTTCTTGTCCTCATATCTGGGCTATTGTATCCAGCCCTCACAGTCACTCTTTTAATGGCTGTTGATCAATCTTTCTCGAATGCCATAATGTCTAGGGAGCTGCTGTCAGTGTTTTAACCGGTTCATTTCAATGACGCCTTTTATATTCTACTGTGGCTGTCACCAGACACCATCTTTAGGTGAGATAGAGGATTTGCAACATGATGGTTATGATGATGATGATGATGATGATGATGATGATGATGATGATGATGGTACTAGACGATATTATTCAGTTTATGAGAGTCCTTAGTAGTGAAGGCATATGTGCAAGTAACTCTCTAACCTTCAAGTCCAAACAGTCTCTCGTAAGCTAAAGAAAAGCTTCTGGAGTCAGCAAATATACATAAAAACGTAAGCTAGTGTGTTCTCCTGTAACTCATCCCAGGACTGCTCCTCCCCCGTGTCTGCCTCACACCACCTCAACCAAGAGACTCTCTAATAGGGAGAGATGGCACAACTTCCTCCTTTGTAAACACTCATTATTGTTGTGGTTTATGTGACTGGTTTATCCCATCCGTTACTATACTCTTTTTACCTTCAATATGGATCACATTTTCATCCTTTTGTAGATTATATTGCGTACACTAATGGCAGAAAAAGATAATATTACTGTTCTATATCCTTTCCACAGCACATCTTCGTGACTAGCATCAAACACTAGTGTTAATTTGTTGCTACAACTCAGAAATGACATTTCGACCAAGACAGAGTAAAAGGAGTATAGGACATCCATGCACTTCAGGCCAGCCATATGTGTGTGTGTGTGTGTGTGTGTGTGTGTGTGTGTGTGTGTGTGTGTGTGTGTGTGTGTGCGTGTGTTAAACTTTCTTTTTAGATGCGCTTCCCATATCCTATGCAGATAAATTCGCTCCCCCTCCTGCCTAATGTAAAGGCGAGGACGTTTGTAAGAAGGTGCTAATTCTACCCCAGGATGCATTATGGGACAAGTACTAAGTGGTGTAGCAATTAGTGTTGTACCTCTAAATCGCTATTGTGAGGGACGCAGATGAGATTGATGCAATTCTTTTTTTTTTTTTTTTTTTTTTTTTTTTACGGATCAAGTTAAAGTGCTCCATGTATATTAAGTTTTGAAAAGTTCTATCCAGTTCGGTTCCTTTCTTGCTTAAATACCCCCCACACACCTTCTCAATTTCGTCTTTTTCAGTACAACCACTTCTTACTTCTCTTGCTTTGGTTCCTTACCACTTGGTTTGTAACACTTCGTCCGATATCATTTCGTCCCCTTAAACTTCGTTTTGAGATAATGAAAGCTAAAAGTCGAATCAACAACGAGTTTAGGACCACAATGAGTGGGATGGGGATGGGGGAAGGAGAGTGAGGAAATTATATGGAATGAGGGGTAATGGGACAAGGAAGGGGGAAAGGGTGAACAGGATGGGGGTTAGAGGGGGAGAGGGAGTGAGAAAGAAGGGTACACTGAAGGTGGTCAGTAGATGTCATCATGTCACAAGACACACCACCAAGGAATATTATACCCCTGGCCTGCAGTCGATGACGCTAAGGTAAAAACATAATGGAAATAGTGATATCTGTAGCAAAAGAAAGAGAACTTTGTACAAAAACGATTATAATTCTGTGTGGCTACAGGGAAAAATATTTAAATCTTTATGCAAATCTCTCTCTCTCTCTCTCCCTCACACACACACCCACACACACACACCCACACACACACACCCCTATATATATATATATATATATATATATATATATATATATATATATATATATATACGTTTCTAATTTTTGGAGATGTTTCTAGGGTTGGTTTCCAGTAAAATTTGCCTATCATCAAACTTCCAATTTTCAAATGTTACGGAGCTACAGTTAATGGATGACGTTATGGGTAGGATTACGATGAAGATCTTTTTCGCCCTAAGTTCATCAGTGACTGTAGTTCCGTAACGTGTGAGAATTGGAACGTGTGTGTGTGTGTGTGTGTGTGTGTGTGTGTGTGTGTGTGTGTGTGTGTGTGTATCTTTAATACATTCTAGACTGTACCGTAATTGTGAACGTGATGTCAAGCTGCAGTGATTCCTCTAACTCAGTACCCGGGTAATGTATACCCGACAAGAAGGTAATGCTCACGATTCTATTTGAAGGCTTAACAGTCTGATGTATTTTGGGGAGTTTATGATTTCCTATCTCCAGACGATTATCTTTACCTTATGAGAAATTTATCTATCTAAAGGCTTTAGCAATAGCCTTCATTAAACCTGTTCTCTTCTAAAGGGCTCTCCAGATTTATTTAATTTGCTTATTGGTGTCAAGAAGAATAGAAATTAAAAATAAAAGATCGTAATAGGAATGAATGTGATAACACCAAACAGGCTCTTTGAGAATCGTACCCCACACCAACAAAGCCGCGTCCAGCACTGGGGTATGCAAATCTGGCCCTCGTAAAGCGTCATTACTCCCCGGCCCAACCCACGTCACGGGGATCACTGTCATTACGATGGTGTTAATGGCTGGCGTAGTGGATCCGGCACTGATTACGGGTGGAGAGGGCACAGGAGGTTACGGTAGGTTGGGATGGGTCAGGGTAGATTCGACTCACTCTCTCTCTCTCTCTCACACACACACACACACACACACACACACACACACACACACACACACATTTTATCCTAGGAGTCTTTTTCCCACACTTGTATTCCCCTCACTTCCTGAACTGTCATCTCTTCCTCCCATAATCCTTTTTATAAAGTTTTTCTCCGTGCCTCCTTTCTCATCCTTCCCTTATCTAATTTATCCCTTCTCATTCCTCTACCTTCCTACTCTTGGTCTTCCTTCTTTCTTGCTTCCTTCTTCCTCTCTCCCTCTTCCTTCGCTTCCTTTTCTCTTCCTTCCCTTCTTCCTCTCTTCCCTCCTTTCCCTCACTCTAATCTGCCTTTCTTCTCTCTTTCCTCCTCTTTCCCTTTTCTCGTTTCCGTCGTCTTCCTTCCTCTCTCCCTTTCTCCTTTATTCAATTATCCTTTCTCCCATCCTTATCCTTCCTATGTCACATTTCTTCCTTCTTCTCATCTCTCTCCCTTCCTTATCTTTGTCGCTTCATTCTTTCTCCCTCCTGCTTCTATCATTT
Source organism: Coenobita brevimanus (assembly GCF_032717465.1). NCBI lineage: Eukaryota > Metazoa > Arthropoda > Malacostraca > Decapoda > Coenobitidae > Coenobita > Coenobita brevimanus. The sequence goes on from NC_136966.1 coordinate 5,596,423, forward strand.
ACTTTTCTCTTCCCTCCTTTCCCTCTTTCCTCACTTCCTTCTCTCCTTCCTTCACACTCTCTTTAATCATTTCTGTCTTCTTTCTTTCTCTCTCCCTTATTCCTTCATTCAGTTCTCATTTCTTCCTTCCTCCAATTTTTCTTCATCACTCCCTTTTCATTATCTTTTGCATCCTCCTTCAACTTACTTTTCCTTGTTCGCCTCTTGCCCCACCTCTCCTTCCTTATTCCTTCCCTCCCTCCTGGACAATGTGCATCTTCGCCTCGCCACCACCACTTCCTGGCTGCTTCACCCTGCTGTTACTATCTGTCTATTGCCAGACGCCTCAATCCCATAAAGGGTGGCCACAAACAAATAGCCTCCATGTCGCCGTATCCAACGTCATTTCACCGCCTTGCTCCCATCACCCACCCACGTATTGTAGCGGTCCTCTATTTTAGTGTATTTCTATACTGAGTGGCAAGCCAAATGATTTCCTGTAAACCAGGAAATCATTTACAACGTTGGGTGGTAACCTTAAAACCAACCAATACGTATTCCTTACATGACAACAAGTGGGTTGCCGGAGGGTTATTGCCCCTCCCCGGAAACAACTAACTAATAATACGAACAAGAAGCCTGCTGTTACCACTTAGGATTATTATCTTTGTCTCCCGCACCCTTGATCACCACCGCCACAGCTGGGCAGCGCGATTACACTCCCAGATAATTATAACCCACCTAATGCTGCTGTAGCTGCAGCACTCCACGCACAGCCACGATAATACACGTACCAGCGACATTTTACCCTTGTTTGTGGCTTCCAAGTCGGTTGGACTTTGGCTGTTATGTCCGTCCCCGTGGTCTAGTCCTTCACCCATGTGTCAACAGATGGTTCCACACCCTCTCATATGCCGCCAGCCCCAGACCATCTTTGCCTACTGCCAGGCGTTTGCATTTAGTTTGGGCAGACTAAATATGTAATATGTAAAATAAATCGCAAAGGAGGAGGTGCAACGAAGTCTCCCATACCATGTAGAATACGGACAATATCTCGATAAAGAACCGGCATCCATACGTCAGTGACACAGGGTAATTCATAAGGTAAAGCAATAACCGCACACGCGATCTTGGCAATGCATGAGTGAGACACAAATCACGTGGGTGTTTTCTGGTACACTTCCCAGTAACACAAGTGTTGTTATATTCGGCGTAACGTTATGCTAAGTGTAGAATTTTTGCCGTTAACCCCCTTGGTATGTGACGTCATCTATTATATAAGAGCACAAAGTGTGTGTGTGTGTGTGTGTGTGTGTGTGTGTGTGTGTGTGTGTGTGTGTGTGTGTGTGTGTGTGTGTGTGTGTGTGTGTGTGTGTACAGTAATTTTTACTTAGGAAAACGAAATTTTGCCCAGTGGTAGACCTGCACTCGGACTTGGTTTTGTTCCCTACCCTCCTCCCAGAGGCCAAGTCTCCCTGGAGGGGCAACGCTGGGTGTACCTGCTATTTCTTCTTCTTATGCTAGCTGCTTCCAGACAATTTTATGTAGCCTGAGAGACTACTTAATAAGAAGTCGCAAAATGTATAATTAATTTACCCCTTTATTAACACAGGGCTCTACAAAATTGCATAAAATATTTTGGTACCATGTATATATTGTAATGGTCGGCTTGCACACGCCAGGCATGGACGGGCAATTCTACATTACACGGTCAGGCCGTGTTTTACGTGTCTTGAAGTGCAACAGATCCGTGAGAATGAGGAACATTACAGTACTATCACTTAACAGTGACCCACCCAACTTGATGCTTCACTCACGGGTAGAGGTGTGGAAGGCTTTTAGTTTGTCAGATTAAATGTGCATAATTCTATAACAGTAGCAAAATAAACAAAGAAGGAAAGTCAGCTGTTCATGAGGTTAAATCCTATTCTGAGAGATGTCTGATTTCGATGTGGAACAACTGTAGGTATTTTATCTTAGCCTGGCCCAGATTTTTGTCCTATATCAGCATGTTTCGCATATTTCAGTTAACAGAAAAAGACAGTACTGCGGCTTTGCACCCTTTTCATAGCATATCTTCATGACTGACATCATATTTTAATGTATAATGACAATTCAGCACTGAAGATGGGGAGATGTTAAGTTTAGGTCAAGCTAAACGGGTTTGATCTCACCGCTGAATGCTGAGGGAAATATTTACTCCTTCGGCTGTTTGTTTAGTGAGGGCAACTTTTTATTGTATTGTACTTTTTACTACCATTCTTCAATTATCTTTAACACATATAAGACCTTTTTCTGCAAAAAAGTTGCATGCAGTTCGTGTTCACCGATTTTAAAACAATGACCCCTATATTTTATTCTTCCAGCAGCCAGACGATTATATTAATCTTAGGAGAGCTTTATCATATTAAGGTAACAGGACTAAGTATGAATATAAAGAGTGGTTTGTATTAACTACCTTCAGTGTGATGTATTTTCTTGCTTTATTATTGCTATCACCTATCGATTTCATTCAACTCAGGACAGACCTCAAGTGCCGTAGGGTTTAGTGGAGGATCTTTTCACTCCTCCAGATCCAAAAGTCTCTCCAAAGGTAACCAAAAAAGTTTAGTAGTAGCAATAACAGAATACAGAACATGTCATCGGAGCCCAGTATGTAAGAATATTGGGTTTGTGATTTTTCTTAGTAACAAGTGACTGTGAATGGATTTTATGACTTGAGCGATGAATTGTTGTTGTTGTTGTTGTTGTTATTGTGGCTTCAGGTTTAGCTGAAGCGTTAACTTAGTGGGATGCAGGCAAAAGCTGCCCTTCTCCTGCAGCCCTCCTTCATTCTTTTCGGGGATGTGAAGGGAGTTAAGGGATGTTTGTATAGCCAGGCATTGGAGTCGCTCAGTTATATCGGTGCCACCACATGACGGCCGATGATGAGTGAATGTATTGTATATTTCAGAGGGCATTCAGCCTAGCACTGAAGGAACTCTGTCTCCTGACTGCGGCAAAAAGTTCGTATATCCCACTGATCAATGAAGCTATATTAGTCAGGAGCAAACATACTTGCCAAATTTTAGGGTTTTGAATCATGCAAAAAGAATTCCTGGGAAATGGTAGCCTGAACCGGCTTTGCGAGGTACCAGTTCAGTCCTCCCTATTCAACACTATGATGATGATGATGATGATGATGATGATGGTGTTGATGATGTGGGTGCAGTAGTGAATTGGAGAAAGTTTAAGTTTCTTTCTTTACCGGGAGTAAGTGAATCTACATATCACTTACTTCCGATAAGTGTTATATAGATCGAAGGATGGACTTTATTCTATGTGTCCGACTGTGAACATAAGCTTCCTAGCGCGTTCCCTAAGGTTCAACAGCCCTGTTTCATGTGCAACCTCCACACCCTTCCACAAGCAAGCTCTGCATACAGTATTGTCATCAGTTCACGTTTTAACTGACCTTTCCTCAAAGTCTTGGGTTCTTTCGTTCTTGTATTTAAAAACTTGTATGAAAGAACTTTAGTCAACAACAACACAGTACTCCGCCATTACCATTACCATCACAACTCATCTCTTCTCATATTACCAGCGTGCCTTACCATCATCATCACCACCATCATTACCATCATCACCATAATCCAGGTCTCTTATCAACGCTTCCCCACCCAGTGTTCATTATTAATACCACTAAAGTACCCCGCCATTATCATTATCACCACAATGCATCTCCACTGTCAATGCCACCAGCGTCAACCAGCATCACTACCACCTCCAGAGTACTCCATCTTTACTGTTACCACCACAAACTACCATAATTATCCTATCAGCACCCCCACACTCGGCCTTTATCATCAACACCATAGTCTCTAATCATTTTCAAGCCGGTCAGCCACCATCTATATCGTAAATGAAATTATCCCCAACAACTTCTATCACTGGTGGTAGATGGTGGTGACCATCACCCACTTACTTGATGTAGTGGTGTCTACTTCTTCCTTCACCTTTATCATTCTTTTTCTGTCAGCCCTCTTCTCTTCTTATTTCTCCTGTCTTTCTTGTCACTTTTTATTACTCTTCTGTCCTTTATAGGTGGCTTTACACTGAGTGACAAGCCAAATGGTTCCCTGTAAGCCAGGAAACCATTTACAATGCTGGGTGGTAATCATGTAACCAAACCATTCGTGTTCCCTACGTGTCATCAATAGGGTTGGTGAAGGATTAGTGTCCCTCCCCTTAAAACAACTAACTCAAAGACAAACGGCCACCCCTTACGGGATTATTGGGTCTGGCTATCGATATACAGAACTTCTATCATCAAGTTCCACCACAACCACCACCACCACAGTCTCCCACCATAACGAAGCCTCATCACAAAGAAATGCAGCAAATCTATCGTCTTTAATTTTATAATTTTATTCATCATGATATCTCCCACTTTAATTAAAGTGACCATCTCCGCAAATACCACCACAGGTTTGCACAATAGCCACCATCTCTGTCACAAGCAAGTTAGCAACACAATCCCCCACCAACCACTTCTGTCACCATCAAATTTTTCATTCCCATGCTTTCTAAACACCAGCAGTCTTCTCACCACTTTTATCATTATTTCCACCACCACCTCCATTCCCTAACCGTTTGTAATACAGTGTTTCCCGCCGTTACCATATCCCCATTCTCCTACCACCACCACTCCCCACCATCATCACTATTCGCTCACCACCACCATTCCCCTACCCCTCACCACCACCACCACCACCCAACGGCCTGGTACGGAAGTTATCAGTTAAGGGAGGAGACCGGGTTTTATTGACAAATTACGAGTCACCAACTTTCCCAGAGCAAGGGTCATGGAGGGGAGGCATGGGGGAGGAGGTGAAGGAGAGAGAGAGTGACATCGTGGGGGAGGGGCAGGGCTAGGGAAGCATAGAGTGGAAGGGGAGAGAGAAGCAACTAGCCTATATGTGGGCTGGTTTATTAGTCCCGTTCCCTTCATCGCCTGCAACTCACCTCTTATAAATTGAGCATTATTAAATCTTGAAATTCCTGTTGCGCGCGGAGTCCTGTGTTTTTTGTCTAGCTAGTATAGGCTTTGACCTTTTGACCATGCTTTTAAAAGTGAGTACACGAGGATTTAAGCAAGCCGTAATTTAAAAGTGTGATTTTTATAACTATTAGGATGAAGTGATGGAAATGCATTCAACAGTAACACCTTCAGTACGATGATGTATTTTCTATTCTTCACATATCCAGACGATTTTTTAACATTAGAATCTGTTGTAGTGAGAGAAGTTAATGAAGGCAATAATTAAATAACTCCAGGTCAAAATCTATCCTAAGCTTAATAAAACTGTCTGGCAAATGACAAGAATAAACTAAAAATGACACAATTAGAACCAAGACAAATAGAGCTTTTTTTTTATTTGCCGTGTTCTTCAATAAACGTCTTTAAAAACGGGGGCTTTCCATACCCTTCGTTGTCTCAAGAAGGATTTTCTCCCTTCTGGATGAAGTTGTCTGACGGTAGTCAGAATGATATAAGATATCCCAGTTGTCATCAAGGAATTAATAGCAAAATTTTGTAACCCTGGAAAACGTTGGGACAACTGCTGTACCTTGGGATGATTTGGTCGTGTGGAGAGAATGGAAGATGAAAATTATATTGACTAGGGAAGTGTACATCAATGAGGTAGAGGGGGGAAGGGGAGGGGAGGCACAGGATGAGATGGAGGGACGGGATGCAGAGGTATATGAATGAGGGTGGTGTGAACTGGAGAGAGGCCAACCTGATGGCGGAGGACAGGTAGACATAGAGGCGATTCGTTTGTGTTCACTCTTCATGGATTAAGGTGTCTGGGTATAGATAAACAGATAGATACATGCATACACAGATAGATAGACAGATAGATAGGTAAACAGTAATTAAAATTGGCAGAATACCTTTATGAAATCTTTCCAGGCTCTTCCACCTTCTCACAGTTACTTTTTCCAGGTTATTAAACTTCTTTAGGTGCATTGCAGTATTTGTGTTTCAGTTCATCCGTGTGTCTTTTTTTTTCTTTTTTTTTTTAATTGTCGTCAGGTTTGGAGACTTTTTCGCACCTCATCCTTACCAGTTTATTTCTACTTAAAGCCCTTTAATAATATCGTGTATGTTATTTATGCAATCTAAATCAATATTAAAAAGCATTATTATTATACAGGAGTAGAGGAATGTGTGGCATGCTAGAAAGTCTTCTAAACTAACGAAAATACGGCTGTCTGTCCACACTCTGAGTTGGCTTGGTTAACCTTCACTCTCGTCCTTCTACCTTACGTTTGCCCAGATTCTCGTCCTTCGTAGTTTATTGGATGGGGCTTAATGGCAGAAAATGACGACGACACCGCTCTATATCCTTTTCATAGCGCTTCTCTGTGACTAGCTTAGTATTCCAGTGCCAATCTACTGGTACAGCTCAGCGTTTAAAATGGAGAAATGGCAATTATTGGCCTAAATAAAGGGAAAATAATATTTTGTTAGATGTCTAATCCAGGGTGGCTGCCACAAAAAGCATACCACAACTTCAGTCATCTTTCATCTTCACCTCCCAATCCAGATTGTCCTCCCTCATGTGCTCTTCCACCTCATATTTCCATCTCATACTCGTCATCATCTCTTCATTCACGCATATGCTTCCCGTCTATGCACTTTCACTGTCAACCTTTCTTGCTCAGTGCTTTCCATACCTGATTCTTCTGTGTTCAGACTGTTTCATATTTGACTTCTTCAGCTTGCGTAAAAATTTTCAGTTAGTATATCATCATTTAGGGCGATAATACTTTAATATCTTTTCATGCTTATTTCACCTAGTTCTGTGGCAGAGTAAGCCAGTCTGACATTGCATCCTGGTGCTAATCCGCTTTTACAATTCGTTATTCAAGATAGAGAGAAGACAGTGTTAAGCCAAATTTAGGCAAAAAAGTATAGGCAATGTAGCTGTGTTGGTGCAGTGATGGTGGCGTACTGTGGTGCGTGAGTAATAAGCCTCTTTGTCTTTGATGTCAGATGATCAGCAAAATACTCGTTGATTAGATGCCATTTCTTAACGCGTCTCCCTTGCTCATGCTGCAGTATAATAATCATATCCTGTGCAACTTTATTTTTGCCTCTGTTCTTTCTTATGTCAGATACCCCATTATGTGTATTCAGTAGTATGTATGGAGGACAGAGGTGAATGAGGAGACCGAGGACCATATGGAGGGAAGGGGTGAAAAGGTACATGAGTGAAGAGTGTGCGCATTGGAGGTAGGGCAGACAGATGGCAGAGGAGAGAATCGCATGAAAGTGATTCGTTTGTGACCACTCCTTCCGGGATTAAGACGTTTAGCTATAGATAGACAGACAAGCAGACAGATAGAGAGATAGATGGATAATTTACCGTCGTTTATTCCCTCCGCTATCCGTTTCTGTAACAAAACAACCAGTTCTACTGTAACAGAAATAGTGCAGCTCCTTCAGTCAACTTTGCACACAGGGTCATCTTCCTTTTCCTCTCGTCCCCGGTTATGAACCAAGCTAACGCGTCTACTGCTTATTATTGGTAATAGTTATTCAATAGATCGAAGTAAATGTTGTTGTAGTTGTGAGATGTATAACACAGTTCATTTTTACTTTCAAAAACTTTCCGAAATAAACTATTTTCCCTAATCTGGTGATCAAGATTGTAGATGGTGTCATAATCGATTTGTTTTTGTTTGGCTTAAGTGAGCCACTCTCAATCTGAATACCAAATCGTGGCAATATGGCATTTGGTGAGCCGTACGTAGGAGGCAGGAATACGTCTCTGTGGTTGCTGGTAAAATCAGCCCTCCAGTCCATATACACTTAGCCGTAAGCTGAAGTGTAAGGGGATAGGGATCTTTGTAAGGTTAATATCAATGCCATTTAGTACAGACACTTTATATTCAGGGTTCGCTTGCTTCGTTGACCAATAGACGGGCTGGGATGATGGGTGTATTAAACAGTTGAATGGAAGATATTGTGGTGCGGTGTACAGTATACGGTAGTGCAGAATGGTTTGCGGCGTGATGCAGGTTGGTTGGTGTGTGTGTGTGTGTGTGTGTGTGTGTGAGAGAGAGAGAGAGAGAGAGAGAGAGAGAGAGAGAGAGAGAGAGAGAGAGAGAGAGGTGTTAAAGCATGGACGAAGGGCAGGAAGCAAAGCGATGTTGATGAGGAGAGGTAGATACAAAGAAAAGAAAAGGAAAATATCTAAAAAAGAATTTAAAAAAAAGTCATTACTGTGAAAATTAATGGTGTTCCGGTTAGAACGCCCCAGTCAGAGTAGCGGCCTTGCTTTATGTTCGATCTCCAAGAGGCGACTGGAGGTTTTTTTTAGTCATGTAGTGCTATCATGCGAAGTATAATACGCTGGTCATCTACCCTTCAGTGTACTTGGACTACGGTAGCCTAGCCTAGGGTCACTACACCTCGAAGGAAGTAATATGGGACTGGCTGTTATCGTTACCGTTTACTGTAAGCCAGACTTTAAAAATACATTTACAATGCTAGTGATGTGGGAGAGCGTGGTATGTTATAACTGGAGCAGATACAGTAAGACGCAAATGCAAAAACATTAAACGCATAGATAAAAAGAAAAAAATTACACCCCGCAGGAACGGTACTGCACATATGCTTCAGAAGACGGGTTGATAAAAGATTTTAACCGTTTTATATCACATACAAGTTTCCATAACGGTTAACTACTGTATTACCACAGATCGTTATGTTTTTTTTTCGTATTTGTGGGGTCCCAGTCCAAAGTGGATAAAACCCCAAAACCAAGTTTGCCGCAAATTGCCCCCAAACTTTGGCGACCATATTTTCACTTGTAACTCAGCTATCACTAATGATAGAGCAATGATTTATTAACACAACATAGATCCCAATGTGTTTTAGTGAATTATGAAATAAATTTGGTCAATATTTATGATGTTTACGTATTTTTTTAATCTACCCCAGCTATTCAGGTGCCAACTTAGGGAGCGACTTGCGGCACTCTATTATATACATAGAAAGATACTTATATCCATATAAAAAATATACATACAATGATTATATAGATACACAGATAAATATAAAGGTAAATTATGGCCAGTAATAGGTAGATAGATTTTGATGAAAGATTGATAGACGAAGGATAGATAATGGTAGATAGGTAGACATGATAGATAGGTAGATGATTATTAGACAGCTAATTAGATAGACAGGTTAGACAGATGGGTAGATAGATAAGTACCGTAGATGATAGGTTGGTTGATAGACAGCTGGAAAGACATGATAGGTAAATGGATAGATAGATAGATAGTGATAGACAGAAACAGAAACATCTCTTTAACTGTTCAGCCCGAAGCGTGTGACCAATCACAACGCAGGGCCTGTTTACTGCTTGACACACACTGAAACACGTGGAAGGTAACAGATAAACTCATGTTTACATTCCACATCATCCCCTTTGGATATACCCAGAATGTGAAAAGTTGTTATGGGGGAATAAGGCTGGAAATACACTTTGTTTTCAAAGGCTTTTCAACTTTGTAGTGCCATAAGGGGAGTATATCCACCAACCCGACTTAGAGGAAGGGTGAAAATAGTGCTATCCATCAAAATCCAGAAATCGGGGAATTGGTGCAAAGTCCCCTTTGGACTGGCGACCCCTCATTTGTTCCCTTTAATATTCACTATGATTTTATTGTTAAGTGTTTAGCAGCTGTATGAGTGAAGACAAACGTATATACCAACGATGTTACACCTTCAGCTCAGAAGTTATAAACAAGTGGTGCCAGGCACAACAAACCTCGCCCGACGGCTGTTATTGTACTGCTAAAATTCCGTGACCATGAGTTTGACCTTTCAAGGTCACTGAAGGTCAGATCATGGTACCTTTTTAAAAGCCAATATGGGATTCCGCCGTTTTCAGCTTATAATGCTATGGATATCTGTAACATTGTGTTTGACCTTTGAAGGCCAAAGTTCATGAAACCAAAAGAAAGGTCCTGTCGGACTTCCTATATGTTGATGATGATAAATATTTCCTTATTTTCAACCGTTTTCAAATTACAGCCCCATGAATATCCGTGACCTTGCATTTGACCTTTCAAGGTCACTGAAGGTCAAAGGTCGGCCTAAGAAGTGACGGCGGAGTATCCAGAAATATTCGGTCAGCGACAGTACACATACTCTTCCTTATATCTCTACGAGGTGAAACCTAATATGTAAAACTACTACAAAAAACAATAAATCAATGCCAAAGTACCTGTATATTTCAAAATTGTAGGAAGCAGTTCGTTAGTTACGATAATAGGAGATCTTAAACGGAACTAATTGAAATTTCACAACTATCGCTCAGAGACAGTCAGGAATAATTTGCGGAGTTCAAGTCTAGTATGGTAACACGCAATAATTTTTTAGTAGCGTAAGACTGAACAAAAGGGAGCTTCAATAAACAATAAAAATTAGTAATTATTACTTATAAAATAATTTCCGTTACAATATCAGGGAATAATTTAAAGTCGTTTGTTTCCGTTTCTAATGTCTCCATGGACGACGACAGAAAGCGGGAAGACGGCGTAAGCCAGTAAGCTATTTTAAATGTTTCGATCAACACGTACTAACAATTACTCTAAGACATGCAGTTATTACAATGCCTTTGGCCAGTTTTCCAGTAAGAAAAATCTCTGGATTATTTATATAAGCCAGAGGGCTGTCGGTGAAAGAAGTATAAAAAAAGAACCTCGATGTTTGCCTAGAGTCGGAGCTCCTTGCAGAATGCTAACTTCTGTCTTAGTCTGATATCCTCAGTGCATAATCGATTAGCAAGAGTAGTAAAATGCAGAGGTTCATAAACAAATAAATGAGTTCAAAACTTCCAAATCAGCATTTTCTGTTCAGCAGAGCATTACAGTTTATTTAAAAAGACAGCTATTAAGATTAAAAGATGGAGTAAAGAGTGCGCGGTTTGGCATTGCAAGAGTTTATGAACTCATGTTTTGGTCCTGTTTATTGTTTAGTGTAAGAGAAAAAGGCAGAATCTGTCATACCTCCTTACAGCTAATAATAATTTTGCATCAATTGGGAATAAAGTTGCTAATTATAATTATTATTGGAGGGAGGAAGACGGAATAAAAGGCAGTATAGTCTTGCTGCTACCGCAGGTAGGGCATCATTACGAAGAATAATTTCATTGTTATGGCATCCTTCTTGTTGCTGGATCACCACCATAGCATTTGAAAATAAGGCAGTGTATTGCAGTCACTATAATTTTCCTTAACTGGTCTTCAAAACTAGAGCATCTGTATTTGAAATCCTCGGAAACATTTAAATCAGGAACATGGAGTTACAGGCCTACTGCCTACCGCGCGCAGAGTAATACATTTCACATTCATTCAAATCGGGAAAGGTAACTAAGTGTTAACTTCTAATATTTCTGCTTCCTGTTATTCATTTTACATCATTCTTAACGCAATATAGTATATAATTAATCTGATATGACCTGATGAAGGCATTGAATGTTTACCTTATATTCACTGTTTTCAATGAACGTACGGCAGTGCAGTGACCGAAGCAATCTGAAACTCTGCCATCACTTCTTGGGGCGACTGTACCAATGAAAAACCCACATGAAACTTCCTATAATAGTAAATCCTCAAACAGTTCCGAGTCATAGTCTCCTGAATATCCGTGACCTTGAGTTTTCCCTTTCAAGGTCATTTAAGGTCAAAGGTCATGGTACCAATTAAAAGCCGATATGAGACTTCCTACACGCTGATAATAGTATATATCTATCTGCAACTATTTTCGAGTTATAGCCCCCTGAATATCCGTGACGAGTTTGACCTTTCAAGGTCACTCAAGGTCAAAGGTCTTGGTGCCAAATGAAAGCCCATATGGGAGTTCCTGTATGATGATAATAGTAAATATCTCCATCTTCAACCAGTTTCAAGTTATAGCCCTCTGATACTCTTTGACATTGATTATGACTTTTCAGGGTCACTCGATTTCCTCCAAAATTTAAGCACTTCCTTTTAGGGACCAGTGCCCACATATCCTGCAAGTTTCATGTAATTTCATTTAGTCGTTTTTTCCGCAATGTTTCTAACAAACAAAGTAACAAAGAAACTCGACCAAAAGCAATACCTCGCAGGACTCCGTCCCGGGCGAAGTAATAAGGACCCAGATAATTAGATACAATTTCCCTTTGCACTCACATCGCCTGTCAATTTCCGTTAATTATACTCGTGGCTGTGACTACTGTCTGGAATAGTTAATTACAGATTACTAATTACAGAGAAGGACGGAAACGGCAAAGCAGAAGTGGGCTCGTACTTATCTACTCTCCTAAGCTGTGTGTAAGATTGATTTACATACATCTGTCTTCAGTCAAACAGCTGCCATGCAATTCACATCCAAAGCAGAGAGAATATTAAAGTAAAAAATATGACCATGCTAAATGACTCCAAGTAATAAATGCTAGGGATTTTTTTTTTTTTGTACATAAAAAAAAGAAACTAATAATGGTTAGGATGCTCTACGAACACGATACGTGAAGTAATTATAGGTGAGCGTGTGGGGAGGGGAGGGCCACTTCCCCACACCGGCCATATGGTGGTGAGGGCAGGTGTGGTATCGCTTCTACTTGGGCCATATCACCCGATGCCTCCGTTACCGTGCACATCAACTCCTGGCCCGGGAATCCCGTCAGTTTGGAGGTTCCCTTGGGTCTTTCGGTTCCTTTCTTTCTTTTACTTTGTTTCTTTACAGAGTACATAAGTTTTCTTTATGTTAGCACTGAAAACTGTATCGATATCAGAATGATAGAAATGACACACAAGAGAGGAGGCTGCTGAAGTGCAATCGGTAAACATGATCGTCATAAAAACGACATACTAGACTGCTAGCATGTCTTTTAAGTTCAGGAGAATTCAGTAGCTCATCTCGCACGACGGAAGGCCACATTTCAGGTGAAGACAGAAAACATTAAAACATCCTCCCCTTAACGATTTGTTCAGCTGATTTTTTTTTCCCATCTAGTACGATACTGAAGCACTGCAAGTTGACGCTATAAATACATAAATAGCCTCTGAGGAAACATAACGTGTAATAATTAACAGAGTGTTAAAAAGGATTAAGAAGCCTTCTGTACCACCTACAGTACGGTCTGAAATTCAAAGACGATTGCTCAGGGTAGGCATCACACTTTTCGTGAGTTGTAGGGACCTTTTAGTCAACGTGTAAAGCTTCTACCTCGCATTTATTTACGGTCATTGATTTAATAACTTTATGAGGCAGCTAAAATATCTGCGTCAGTCATCAGCAGGCTGAGCCGTTGCTGCAGCGAACAAGAGTAACAATAGAAGGGCATAACATACGATAGTGGTAGATGGTGGCGACCATCATCCACTCACTTGATGTAGTGCTTCCTACTTCTTCCTTAGCCTTTATCATTTTTTTTTCTTTGCCTGCCCTCCTCTCTTCCTATTTCTCCCATCTATCCTGTCATTTCTTATTGCTTTTCTTTCCTTTACAGGTGGCTTTACATTGAGTGACAAGCCAAATGGTTTCCTGTAAGCCAGGAAACCATTTACAAAGCTGGATGGTAACCATATAACCAAACCATACGTGCTCCCTATGTGTCAACAAGTGGGTTGGTGGAGGGTTAGTGCCCCTCCCCGTAAAACAACTAACTCAAAGTCAAATGGCCACCCCTTACAGGATTATTGCGTCTGGCAATGGATAGATAGAAAGATAATATACGGATCATCCTGTATGTCGTATTTCACGAAATACGCTAAATTTATTTATTTATTATTTTTCAATGTATCCTACCCTGAGGTCAAGCTCTCCCTTGTGAATCAGATGGCTCCACACACCTTCGCCTGTCACTACCTCAGAAGTAAGTCCCACCGTCCATATTGAATACACTGTAATGTTCCCTGGATCAAGACTGGTGTAATGGGATTAGCGGGAATATTTTCAAAACATTTTGGTGGGTCTTGTGGACACTGTTTTAGTGATATCCATATCCTCAGTATGTTCTCTGCACCAGCTTGGGATCGATCTAGCGTCCTGTCGGTCAATAGGCGACTAGGCCACTCCACTTGGCCACCAACTCACCAGTTAATACGAGTACACAAACAACCATCGACTGCCAACATCAGGACACCTCCACCAACAGATACGTTCAGTACTGACAAGGTAAAATGGGAAGGAATAAAATGAACTTTTTCTTGTGAAGCGTATGTAGTAATCAAGGAAATTATCTGCCTTGCTCTATCCGTGTCTTATATTCTTTGCTTAGTGATAAAGAATTCTGGGAAAGTTCAGGGCACCAGTGACACCGACGATGCGAGGTACAGACTTGAATCACCAGATGCAGACTCAGTGTCACTGTTTATTAACAGATGGGTCATATGCTTTTGTGTGTGTGTGTGTGTGTGTGTGTGTGTGTGTGAACTTTTCGTAGGGGAAAAGTAACTCATCATTCGTCAAGAGCATGAAGTACAAAAAATATCCTGAAGCATTCATTAATAATATCTGAAGACTTTTCATTTACGTACCGGATTCTGGGCACAGAATGGAGAGTCCTCTCTTGGAGGTCTAATAGAGTGCACGTAGCCACCACTGATGGTATCATACATTACGTTACAACAAAGCAGTCTCATTCAGGCTGGTGTGGTGGTATGAGAGGAATATTTTTACAACCTGACAGTGTGTTGGATGGAAGATACAATAGTTAAAGGTACAGTGTGTTGGATGGAAGATACAATAGTTAAAGGTTGTTTTGAAGGTTTTTAAACTCCTTTCCTACCTCAGCCAGGTTCGATTTCGCGTCCTTCTGGACTGCAGCTCACTTTTCTACTACCTGACCACCAGCTGACTGACACGGCTGATATAGATTTGGCGGAGATCTTCGTCCTTATGCAGAATCTTACTCGTAGCTTGATGGTAGGAGAATACATAACCGCTATACCTTCATTGAAAAAGAACTTCGTGATTAGAACTATGCCCTAGTGCTAATCTCCTGCTACAGTTCAGCAGTTAACAGGGTTAGTTTAAAGTAAAAAGTGTACATTGATCTATCTATCTATCTATTGCCAGACGCCTCAATCCCGTTTGGGGTGTCCACAAACAAATCGCCTCCAAGTCGCCCTGTCCCCCGCCATTTCACTGCCCTGCTCCCAACTCACACCCCCCTCTCTCATATACCTCTCCACCCCATCCCTCCATCTCATCCTCGGCCTCCCCCTCCCTCTTCCCCCCTCCACCTCACTCACATACACTCTCTTCGTCAGTCTTTCACCCTCCATCCTCTCCACATGGCCAAACCACCTCAGTGTGTTCCTCATAACGCTTCCTATCACATCCACATCAACACCACAACACTCCTTTATATCCTCATTCGTCAGCCTGTCTCTCCATGTGACTCCACAGGCTCCTCTTAAATAACTCATTTCCACTGCTCTCACTCTTGACTTGTGTCCTTCCAACAACGTCCAAGCTTCACTTCCGTACGTTAGAGTTGGTATCACAATACTGTCATGTAGTAACTTTTTCACTTCCATGCTTACTTCCCTGTTTCTTATCACTGCTTTCAAAGAACCAGCAACCTTTCTTCCCTGCTGTACCCTTTCAAGCACTTCACCCTCCAAACCTCCATCCTTACTCATCACACTACCCAAGTGCTTAAACGTACTCACATTTTCCAATTCCTCACCATCCAACCTCGCTATACATTCACTGACTTCACCTCTCGCAAAGACCATCACTTTACTCTTCCCTACATTCACCTTTAGATTCCGTTTCTTACACACTCTCCCAAACTCATCCACCAAGCCTTGCAGCTCTCCTTCATCTTCACTCAACAACACAGTATCATCTGCAAACAACAGTACATGGAGTTTCCAAACACTATCCTCTCTCACCAGGGCCACTCCAACATCCACTTCCCTACCTTGTACCTCTTTTATTACCCCATCCATGTACAGATTGAACAACCATGGAGACATGACACATCCCTGTTTCAAACCAACTTTCAAAGAGAAAAATTCACTTAGTTTACCATCCACACGCACTGCAGCCTTCGCACCATCGTATATACTCTTCACAGCATTCAACAACTTCCCATCTACTCCATATATTCTTAACACTTTCCACAATCCTTGTCTATCCACCCTGTCATATGCTTTCTCCAAATCTATGAAAGCTGCATACAACTTCTTTTCCTTCTCTAGAAACTTTTCCACTAAAGATCTAAGAATGAATATCTGATCTACACAACCTCTTCCCTTCCTAAAGCCTCCCTGTTCTTCTCCAACTAATTTCTCTGTTCTTTCTCTAACTCTGTCAATAAGTATCCTACCATACACTTTTCCTATTATACTAAGAAGACAAATGCCCCTATGATTACCACACACTTCTTTTTCCCCTTTTCCTTTGTACAAGGGAATAATTATACCTGACTTCCAATCCTCCGGGACTCTACCTTCCTCCCATGCCAATCTGCACATCTTCCACATCCATTCTACTACTATCTCTCCCCCATGCTTCAGCATTTCACCACACACTCCATCAATTCCTGGGGCTTTCCCCGATTTAACTTTCTTCATTGCTTCCACAACTTCTATCCTACTGATTTCTTCCTGTCTTCTCACCTCCCTCCTTCTCCCAGCCATTCCCCAACCACTTATACTCGCATTACTTTCATCCTCTACGTTCAACAATTCCTTAAAGTGTTCTCTCCATCTGCTCACTTTTTCTCCCTTCTCCACTAGTAATCTACCGTTTTTATCTTTCACTCCCCTGCTAACTTCACTTCCACCCTGCCTTACTCTTTTCACCTCTTTCCAGAACATTTTCTTACAGTCCCTCCACTTTACACTCAAATTCCTTCCAAATTCCTCATCCACTCTCTTCTTACTCTCTCTTACTAATCTTTTCACCTCTCTCTTTCTTTCTACATATAACTCTCTCTTCCGCCTCTCAACTTCTTCCACGCCCCTATTTCTCATCCATTCATTGTATGCTTTCTTCTTTTATGCCACAGCCTGTTTCACCTCTTCAGTCCACCACGCTGTTCCTTGCACCTCCCTCCGTCTTCTCTTCCTTCCACACACCACATCACATGCTGCACATATTTCTTCTGTAAATATCCTACACACACCTTCCACGTCTCCCATCTGCTCCAATTCATAATTGCCCAATCGTTCCTCCACTTCTCTCTTATACTCTGCCTTTTTCTCATCCTCTTGTAACCTTTCCACTCTCCTTGCAACTACTCCTTCTTCTCGTCTTTCCCTTCTTCTATTCCTCCATCTTACTTGAATTTTAATTCTGGCCACCACCAAGTAGTGGTCAGAAAGTCCACTCCCCCAGCCACTATAAACTCTTGCATCCATTACAGATCTTCGCATCCTTTCATCCACACACACATAATCAATCATTGCCTTCCTTTCATTCAGTTCACCACCCACCCTTCTCATCACTCGCCATGTATACCTGTGGATCATTTTATGCCTGAAGAGGGTATTGGCTATCACCAACCCCCTCCCAGCACAAATGTCCACTAACGCACTCCCATTCTCATCTATCTCAGCAGGCACACCCCACTCATCAACTATTCCATCCACCTTCACATTCCAAACTTTACCATTCATATCACCAATCAAAAACACTCTCTCATTCCTTCCAAACTTTTCCATGCACACTTCCACATTTGTCCAGAACTCTTCTCTCACTCTTCTAGCACGATCTTGCGTTGGCACATACACACACACAATCGCCCACATTTGTATTCCAACTTTCAACTTTACCCACACAATCCTTGACCCAACTGATCCATACTGTCTTATGCTCCTCTTCCATCTTTTACTCACAACTATACATACTCCTTCCTTTGCCCTCTCATTCTCACCTACTCCTGCACATATACCCCATCCATACTCCCATTCTTTCACACTTTGTCCTCTCCATTTTGTTTCAGTTATTCCACATACATCCACTTTCGCACCCTCAAGCACCTGGACAATCTCTCTCTCTTTCACCTCATCATTCGCTCCTCTTACATTCCACGTAGCCATTACCAAGTCCTTTGTCCGGTCCTGGGTCGTCATCGTTTGGTCAGTCCTTGTCCGAGGCTTGTTGTTTGTTTTTTTAGTTAGTTGTTTTCCGGGGAGGGGCACTAACCCTCCGCCAACCCTTTTAGTCGCCTTTTACGACAAGCAGGGATACTGGGGGAGTATTCTTGAAAAACTCCCCTACCCCCAGGGGGTACATTGATGCAAACACTTAAGTCTGACACTCTAACACGACAGGTGAGAGGCGATGACATCACAAATTTCATATCATGCAGAGGAAAAGAATTCCGCCATTACGTTATACGAGTAATTACTCGGCGTGACAGTAATCTCGGTGATCACAGGGATAATGGACGGAAAACACGAGGGTGGGCGAAGAAGGGAAGGTGAAAAAGGAAATTGGGAGAGGCGGAGCAGAATATCTGGTGGTGATGAAGATGGATGTGGAGCAGCAAGACGGAAAACAGTGTGAGCAATGAATGAATGGGATGTATGGCAGGAAGGAGAGGATATGAAGGTTTATATTTACTCCTTCATTAAGATGATGTAGTAGTTCAATTTATCTTTGCTACATTCAGTCGCTTATATTCAACTTTGGTTGCACCTCGATTGGTGAAGCTAATCTTTCCTGTTTTAAAATTCTCTCCTAATCTGAATGAAATCATCTGAAGATAACAAGAAGAAAATTATACATACCTACATCATCTGAGTGAAGGGATTAATGCTTACTGATCACGTGAGGGTCATTATGACAGATAATCAGTGTTTAACAAGTCGCAATATTCCCCTTAAATACAACCCACAATAGTCCAGCTTCCAATAAGATCCTCAATTGCACTGCTGGGGAAGAGAGGATATGAAGGTAATGACAAGGAAAGTTCAAGACTGAGAGATTATGGAAGACAGTAAAAAAACAGAACACAAAGGAGTACAAAAGGAAGCAAAGAGCAACAAACCTATTCATACTTTCAAAGCCATTTATTATAGATTAGATGGTGGAGTGGTTAGAGTACCCCTGTCGAAGTAAGGTCTAGCCATACGCATAGGTTCACTCCCTTAGAACTGAAGGAAGGTTTATAAGTCATGTAATGCCACAAATGGAAGTAGGTTGGTCATCTACCTTTAAAATGGCCACAGTACACTAGCCTTCGGACCCTAATCCTTAAAAGGATAATAACGTATTGGAAGTTCCCGGTTTACTATCAGTTGGTCACTGACAAGGAGAGCAAAGTATGAGTTCGAGTAGGTGCAACACTCTGGAAAAGGATGGATAATAAAATATTTTGATTTCCATGTTCACCTGGAGTAGGAATTCTGGAGCAATGTTCAGTTTCATCTCCCTTCCCCCCTTCTTCCCATTTCTCCTTCCTTTCTTTTTCCTTGTTCCATCTCTTCACCTTATCTCAGTTTTCCTCTTCATCCCCCCCACCTTTTTATCAATGCCATCCTTTTCTCCCTCTCTCCCTTCCTTGCCTTATCTCTCCATTTCTTCCATCTAGTCCTCCTCCTTTTTCTTTTTCCCCGTCCCTCCTCCTTTCCCTGACTCACATTTTTCACTTCTTCCCCTCCCCTCTCCATTTTTCCTCCTCCTCCCCTCTCCTCTATCTCTCCCCTTATCCCCATTTTACTTTTTTTCCTCCCCCTCCCCTCTAACCTCCATTCCCTCTGTTTTTCTCGTCTAATCCTCCTCCCCTCTCCTATCCCTCTCCCTCCACTCACATTATCCACCATTCTCCCCTCCCATTCTCTCTTTTTCCCTTCCACTACCCTCTCCCCTCTCATCCCCTCTTTTTCCCTTCCACTACCCTCTCCCCTCTCATCCCCTCTTTTTCCCTTCCATTACCCCCTCCCCTCCCACCCGCTCTTTTTCCTTTCAACTACCCTTCTCCTGCCATCCCCTCTCTTTTCCCTCCCCTGCCATCCCCTCCCCTCCGTCGCCGCCACCAGTGAGCCCTTTCCTTTCGCGTATGGGTCAAATTATGGCATGTCTTCCAGTCTTCTTCCCCTGGCTTTTTTTTTTTTTTTTTTTTTTTTTTTTTTTCACCATATCCACTTTACCCACAGCTACAGTTTCCTCCTCCTACCTGATTTCTCTCCATGCAGTCACCACCTCTCTCTATCCCTATTTTTCCCCCTTCCCTTTCCCCAGACTTTCCTCTATAGGCTCACTTTCACGTCATACCCGGCCCTCCCTCCCTCTCCATTCGCCTCCCCACACCAATTACACAGGCCAGATGGCTGGGTGTAGGTTGTGAGGTCAGAACCATTCTCTGATTTCTGTATGTAAGGAAATACTATCAGAGATTTGTGATGAGAGTTGTGTGAGAGGAAAATGGCAGTTGTATTAACAGTTGGGGTTTATGACAATACGCATGGAGGAAATAAAGAATGAATAAAAAAAGAAAGAAAGAAAGAAAAGATAGATAAGGAGTCAAATAAATAAGTAAATAAACAAATTGATAGGTAGGTAAATGGATAGATTAATAGACCAACAGGCCGACAGATAGCCTAGATACACCGACAGACAGATGGAAAGACGGATGGATCGACATAATTATATATATATATATATATATATATATATATATATATATATATATATAGTGATGTATCGGATATCCGCCTCCGCCTCCGCGGAGCCCTCGCAGTGAAAATAATGTTCGCATTACTATCCGCGTCCGCGTCTTCAGACAGCAAAAGCTCCACATCACTATCTCCCACCGCGTTTTCAGATAATAAAAGCTCCACATAATAATCCGCCTCCGCGTCAAAGAACCGCAGAGGTTGCTGATCTACTCCCATCCAATATTTCTCCTTTCCCATTTTGTCATAATTCATTTTCTCCTTTTCATCCACAACTCTTCTCTCCGTTCCTCTCACCTACCAGTCCCTCTTCCTCTTTCTGTTTTCTTCTCTATTAGCTCTCTTCCTCCCTCCGTCTCTCATTGTTCCTCTTCTCTCTCTCTCTCTCTCTCTCTTTATCTATCTATCTGTCGCAATAGTTACACGTGCTACGTTAATATATAGGCATATCTAGAGTCAGCCTATATATGATGAAAAGAGGAACCGTTCGCTGGGAGAGAAAGCAGAGAAATGACTATTTTTGAAGAAAAAATTGCCACTTCTAATGTTTGAATATTAAATGTGGCAGCTTGTGCCTTAACAAGAGTAGCCAATAACAGTAACCAGTTAAAGTTTGCTACTTTCCAAGGGTGGAGGTTGGGGAAAGTGGTTGGTGGAATGCATGACGAGTTGGGTCCCCGTCCCGCATCCTGGTAATATACTTAAGTGGACACTTAAGTGTGGCTGAAACTCGTCACTTTATACTGCATAAACGTACTGTAATATGCATTTTTAAAAAATCCGCATCCACAACCACAGACATGGAGGTAAAATAATCCGCACTTGTGTCCGCGTCCACAAAAATTAATATCTTAACCTCCGCAGTTTTATCCGCAACCGCATTTTATGAGAAATAGACATCCGGCTCCGCCTCTGCCTCCGAGAGCTCTAAAATTTGGTATCTGATACATCACTATATATATATATATATATATATATATATATATATATATATATATATTAGATAGATATATAAATATAGATAGATAGATAGGCAGATAGATAGACCGACCGAGAGACAGACAAATAGGCAGGTAGACAGACAAAATGATAAACAAAGTTGGATACTTCCATACAGACGTTGTGCAATAGATGATATATGCAAAGTAAATGAAAAAGCAAATGACAAGGCTACTGAGCGTACTGGTAAGAATATACTGTACACAGCCTGAGGGATGGAAGAACAAAGGAGAATAGGTGAGAAGATACGAGTATGTGGGGAGTGGGGGAAAAAATGTACCTCGTAAATAACAAGAATTTTCTGAAATTACGTTGCTAATAGTGACGGCAAGATGTCATGGATCATAATAGGAAAGAGGAAAATCTGCCAGACACCGCCAGAAACCATGTCTCGTTTTCGTTTCAGAGGGCTAAGGGGGTCTTAGTTAAATTTCAGTGTTATATTTCTGATCGAATATTACGATATTGGTTAAGCAAATAGCTTTAAAAAATGTAAATAACCCTTACTTATGCTATTTGACCCAAAATATCGCCGATAAAATAATATATTTGTATATTCTTCCCTAAGAAGATTAGTACAATATTGCTAAAAAGACGGTTTTTGGACTGTAAGAAGTAAAAAAGGCGTATGAATATCGACATTTGTATATAATCTTACTTGTACAAAAAATGGCACATATGGCCTATCTACATTTTAATATTTATTAGACTCTAAAATTTTAGGGCGTACCGAAGCTTAGCGCTGCCAGACGTACGAAGTAGGCACAGGTGATGAGCAGATCATCCAGTGAAGACAGACGGCCGTTTCGGATTCCTCGGAAAACTTGTTCGCATTCAAAAGCGTCTGGGGCTACAAGTGCTACTGCTGTTACCAACATCATTTCTATCTAACGTGGAAGAAAATGGAAACGTGTAAAATGTAGTAGAATGGCTGAGGAAAAGTTGCTACGAAACCACCTATGCAGCTTATAGTCCGGTCCTAATTCCAGAGACGTTAAACTGTTTTTCAGATCCTTTGTTGCAAGGTAAGGAGGTACTGGTAACTGCTCCCGCGGTAAAGGCAGCATCAGACACCGGCAGGAGCTTAGGGGTGGAGTAAGTTAGGGTCACGGCCTCCAGGTCCTTTGTGTGCCTACCACGCCTCGTCCCGTAGACCCCCGGGTTGACCTCTGACCTGACAGATTCAACTGGTAGTTGTGAGTGAGGCTGTGGAGGCGGGAGACAGAAAGCCACAGAGCAGAAACAGAGAGGTACAGAGAAGAGACAACGCTAAGCAACGCGCAAGAATTACAAGATATATTCTGACCTTATATCCCTGTTCCAAAAATTAAATATTAAGAATTTCCGTCCTTATCTTTCCAAACAGTGGTCAACGCGTTTGAAAATAATCCAAAATGATCATCCGTAATTTTTCATAGTTGTCCATACCTGCTGTTTTCATCAATATAGGATAAAGAATGAAGTTTACACAACATGTAAAACACATCATCAATTCACAATTGTTACAGGAACACATCAATGCTCATTATGAAACGATCGATCACTTAATGTCAGATAATTATTGTTTTTGAGCTTGTTAACATTTTAAGCCTGAAACAGCTTCCCCAGTCTGATTTTTCGTCCGTTTACACATTTTATAAGCAATGCGTTCACGTTTACTGAATTAAAATTGTATATATTCTTGTGTTTCCGTACGTGACTTTTTTGCTAGGGAGAATTACTGTGGGCTTTCAGCTTTTGGCGTCTATTTGCATTTGAAGAATAATTACTTTTCAAGAGATGAGTGTGATATGGTAGAAGGAATAGATGGAGAGTTTAGCCATTAGAAGTGGGATGGGTAAAATTAGCGTGGCGACAAAGAAAATACGGAGGCAGCGATATGGTGGTAGGGGGTGGCGACCATCATCCACACACTTGATGTAGTGCTGCCTACCTCTTCCTTCACCTTCAACATTCTTTTTCTGTGTCTGACCTCCACTCTTCTTATTTCCATTGTCATTTCTATAACTTTTTATTATTATTCTTTCCACTTCAGGTGACTTTACACTGTGCGACATGCTTAAAGGGTTCCTGTAAGCCAGGAATCCAATTACAATGCAGGGTGGTAACCATATAACTAACCCACATGTGCTTCCTAGGTGTCAATAAGTGGGTTGGCGGAGGATTAATGCCCCTCTCCGTCAAATAACAATCTCAAAGACAATCGGCTACCCTTTACGGGATTATGGCATCTGACTAGAGTGTGGACAGATATAAATGAGGGACGATAGTGGACACCAGGGATAGCATGTAAGTTGTGATTAACGTGACAGGAAATTAGTTTAAGCAAATGAATACTTCACCTCGTAATTATTCTCGTATTTTATGGTCGACTCGAAAAAGAAATGTTCCAAAATTCAGTAGCATACCTATTACTGTACCTATGACCAGAAATATCCTCCCTTAACCCTTTGGCTGCGAAAAACAAATTCTATAAATGAAATAACTGATATCAACAGAAGTGTTTAGATTGTCTCTATAAATAATTGACTGAGATAGAAGAATCTCCCGAAATGAAATTAATACGCTGACGATAGCTACAACAAAATAAAAGGGGCGTTCGGTGAGAGTTTGCCACTTCAGTCCACATTCTAATACGGTTGACACAAGAAGATTCTGTTTGACTCTGGAAAGATTTATACTAACAAGCCGACTAAAGATGGCTGAGTAAAATCGTTAGGAGATGGGGAAAAATTTATAAATGACATCCTCGGGTGAAAGAGTTAATTAAATGGCCAGGCTATAGGCATTCTCTGGCAAGAGATTTGATATAAAAACCGGCACACTCCAAGCCCTGGTTTATTTCAAGGTACTGTACGAGTACATGGGCTGACTTCACCTGTGACCCTTTCAGTTTAGCTGATGAGCATCTATACTCTATAGTCTGATTAGAGGGTCGATTTCTCCAGCAAGCAGGGAGACCCATTCCTACCTCATACATAGGCTCACTGATTTTCATGCAACCACAACTCTGTATTATAGTTGTGGCGGTGGCCCGATACCATCATGTGAAAATAAACCCACTATATGAATGTATCTAATAAAGTAATGGAGTGGACTGGAGGCGAAGCAGAAGTTCATATGCAGATCTGAGGTCACTAACTGGTTTGCTGCAGGAATAAACTCCACTGAGGCCGCCACAACTGTGCCAGAGGGTACTTTCACACTGGATAAGTCAGTCTTTAAGAGGCGCCTCAACATTCTTCATAACCAGAAGCTTGCCTGGTCAGGTGGGATTATGCACCACCGACAGCTCATTATCGCAGCGACCACAGGAGGACTGTTGGTATTCCTTTAGCAAATAGCCAGTGTTAACAATGCCTGCCTGGGTGATACCTTTTCAAGAACTCATGGAGATGAATAATTAACATTAGTCTGAGCTTTGGCGAAGCATGCCAAGATCTGGGTTGGGACTGGTGGCTGGTGATGACCGCCAAGAATTCATCACGAGTCAGGCATCAACTGTTGAGCAATTGCGAGTCATTTTGTATAGGCTACTGTTGTTGATCTGCCTTTCATTATCATATCTCAATGTTTAAACAGTATCATATCATGGATGCTGACTCAGTATATAAATATACTCTGAATAGTGTGAATGTAGTAGCATATATATATATATATATATATATATATATATATATATATATATATATATATATATATATATATATATATATATATATATATATCAGAGAGAGAATTTTATCACCCCAGTGATTATGTTGCACCGAAAGTTGTCTAGTTTTGAACATTAGGTAAAGTTATCTTTAAGTCCTGAAGGAAATCGCTTTTAAAATCTGATGTAACTGTGGATAAATTGTAATGAATTGAAGAAAGTATTTACCAAATTTCCCTTGAACTTGTTCATGAATACTGAAATTATTCCATGTGCCTCAGAGTCGCAAATCATCCTGTTACAATCATATAGCTAAAGAGATAGCTGGTGGTATGAAGTCCTTAATGTTAAACACATGTCTTACTGTGAAATGCCACAAGAGAACTGCATGAGGGTGTTGTAGTGCCCACGTTAACGTATGGGTGTGGATTTGGTGTGACATGAGAGGGAAGATCAAGAGTTAAATCTGTGGATAGGATTATTTAAGAATGCGTGGCGTGTGTTGAATGGATAAGAAATTATGTGATTCGCGAAGTAGTCCATGGGGTAAGAAAGTCTGTTTCTAGTACGTTAACTAGAGTGTGCTTAAATTGTATGATGATATGGAGAAAATGACACGGTGTTGAAAAAAGGGTAAATATGTGTTTATGGTTGAATGAAACATGGTGTTATACCTCAAGAAGAAGGTGGAAGGGTAAGGTAAGTGTGTGTGGGGGGGGGGGTGAAAAAGAGAAGTACTCAAATTGATATGGCTAGGGGAAACGATAGTAAACCAAGTTGCTTTGATGAATTATGTACAGCTACCTCAAATCAATATTTATTCATCGGAAGACTTTTGCATAAATGTAGCAGGATTACGCTGTGATACCAACATCAGTAAATACATACCTCCCATACATGGTCCAAACAATGGGTCACAAGGCTCAAAACATTTGTTGTAAACTGTGCATAGGGTGTGCACTCATAGCCACTGAATAGCACTACGACGCTCCCACATATATGGAGAAGCAATCATAATGTGGATAGAAATACTATGATGCAATTAACATTTGGTAACACAAATGGCGTAGCCTGGCAAATTTGTTCACGAACAGTGAGATTAATATACTCGTAAAAGCAATAGACACAAATTGCAATAGATGCCAGCAAGGCGTGGGAGAGGGAAGGGTGAATGGGGCAGGGCAATGAGATGGGCTAGGACTCAGCAGGGTTGGTAGCAAGACTAGAGTCGGTTTGAGCCTGATCGAACTGTACCACTTCCACAGCTTGAATACTAAGTCGTGGTTGGATGAAATTCGGTGAGTCTCAGTTATGGAGATAGGAATGCGCCTCCTTGGTTACTTATCACATCAACTTTCCAGTTTGATTGCACTTGTCCATCATCTGAGCTGAAAGTGGTGAGGGATGTTTGTCATGTTAGAACAAACTTGCTATAGGGTGGAGATGCTGTGATTTTGTTTGGGAGGTTACTGTGATATGATGATAAAAATAACATCATCTACAAGTTTATACTCTGACCACAGTATTGCAGTTAATAAAAAATGTGTCGACAATCTAACCACACGTATTATTGTGAAAAGTGGACCGAGTATTATGATATATGGAGTACCTTGTGATTAGAAGTTGAAATGCTATCCTTGGAAATTGTTAGGACTCGAAATCGCACAAAAGTTCACATCCTGGGTGATGTAATTTTTAAGGCACTTGGTTAATAAATTCATGTGTGCCCTACAAAATTCGCTCATTTTCATATCCGTTTTACACCATGTGTGAGAAACTCTGTTTGTTGAGTGTTGAGTAAATCAATTTAAGCAATTTCTGTAGCTACGAGTGAATGTAGTTATACTTCTTTGTTAAACGAATGCTAAGGGAACGTTTGTCTTCGCATTTATTTCATATATATTGTGCTTTATAAAGAAGTAAAAATTTACCTAGTTGCCGCTAACTAAGAACTGCATGTTATTACTATTATTTCGGGAAGGTATATGTGAAACGCATCTACGATGAAAAGTATTAATGTGCAAATAGTTAGAAATGTGAAATGTAGTGACGGTTATGGAGACTTAAATGATCTGGTCATTCATGTGTGGCTCATTTCATTGAACATGATTTTGATAGCCGATTCTAAAAATATTTCACTAGCACAGGAATCACGGTACAGTACGCATAACAGAACAGTGCCAGGAAGCACAAAATGTTACCCACAGTACGGCCGTCACTGTCATTACTATTCCATGAATACGCCATACGCCATTCCATTAACACCTTTACCTTAGTACGTCGGTGTTGTATAGAGACGCCATCACGAGGTGGCACCGATATAACCGAACGACTCCTCTGCACGGTTATATAATTGTCCCACAACTCCATTCCTGTCCCTCGAAAGGAGGATGGTGGAATGCAGAATGAGGGAAACTACTGTATAGCTTTCAGTCCTCCAGGTTTACCTCCAGATGAACCCAGGGCAACAACAACATCATCATCATCATCAGTAAGTCAAGGTGTTATGAAGTGGCGCTGATAAATTGCTAAGTCTTTTTTTTAGCATTACCTTGTTATATTTTCTCATCAACAAGGCCAATCAATCACATCGTATTCGACAGCCAATCAGGTACGTAAAAGATGCACGGAACGCGATGGTTTAGAGTTGGGTGATTAATTGCACCAGCCCGTGAGGTAGGTAATGGAAGGAGGGGGGAAGCGGAGTTAAGAGAGATGGTGGTATAAATGAATGATTCCTGCACGAGGAAAATTAATCAGGTAATGTGGAGGAGGAACACGGAAAAAGGGAGCTGCATGGAGGAGAAAGAAAGGAGGAAGAGAGTTGCAAGGAAGAGGAGGAGGAGGAAGAGGAGGAGGAGGAGAAGAAGAAGAAGAAGAAGAAGAAAGGAAAGAAGCAGTGGAGAGAAGAGAGAGAAGGACCTGTTGGAGAGAATAATTTTTTAATGTAGGAGGAAAAGTTATCAGGTAGCAGAGAAAAGAAGGAAGAAGGAGGGAGCTGTATGGAGATGAAAGAAGGAAGAAAGGAAGCAGTGGAGGATAAAAGAAGGTGGACGGCGAAAGAGGAAAGATTAAAAAATGGACTCAATAAACAAAAAATATTGCATAAACAGGGGGTGTCGCGCGGGGGAGAAAGCGAAGGAAAGGACATGGTGGAAGAGGATGTGGATGTGGATGAATGTTAGGGAGTTTGACAGCAAGAACAATAATAGGGAAAAGGAAAGCTCTATAAGAGAGTGCAACACCTATGACCACTAACTGGTATGAAGGCCGAATATTCAACTTTCCTCTGTGAAATCATTTTGATCTTCGAGAAAGCGCTTTCAAAGTCGAATTACATCATTCTTGCCTAAACCGTAACCCTTTCACCAGCTTTAGTTAAAATCATATAACAACTGTTCGAGCTGACGTTGCCCAGTGATCTTGATATTTGACCATTCGCTGTGACCTTGACCAGAGAATGATTGTTCTCAAAAATGGATCTTTATCCTTCTATTACCCTGAACCCTTCCACAACGCTTATCTTATATCGAATAAAATATGTTTAAGTTTACCTAACTATACAGCTTTCATATATGACCAACTGTGAAAAAATAAAAAAATTAGGTGATCTCATCTCATCTTAAAAGATTGATCACAGTGAAATTAAAACTGCTTTATTTACTTTAATCACTCACAGACACACGTGTTTAACTTTGACCTTGCCCTGTGACCATGATCTTTGATTGATCTCAAAACTGAATCAGTTTTTGCATGACCCTTAACCCTTCCACCAAGTTCGGTTCACATCAGATCGAAACTGTTTTAGCCGATTTTGCCCTGTGACTCTTACCTTTGACTTTTCCCTCTGGCCTTGACATTTCACTGATAGCTCTCAAACTATAATAATTTAAAATTTTTGCTTTTCTTCATCCTCTCCACACATTATGTTATAAATCGGGTGAAATCTGTTTAAACTGGCCTTTTCCTTTGACCCTCACCTTCGACCTATTGTCCTAAAAATAACAGATTTAGTCCTTGGCTGACCCTCACCTCATTCACCAAGCTCGAATAAAATCGGAACAAAGCAGTATGAGATACTTCGTTAGGACACACACACACACACACACACACACACACACACACACACACACACACACACACACACACACACACATGGATCGAACTCTGACATTGCTCTGTGGCCTTGACCTTTGACTAATTTTACTCAAAACTGAATGACATAATTCTTGCCTTACCCCAACCGTTCCTCAGCTTAGTAATAAGTGAACAAAATTTTAAAAGTTAATTTTTTTAGGTCTAGCTTTGACCGAATGTTCTGAAGAACGATCGAAAAAAAAGTTTTCTTCACACACGCAGACACACACACACACACACACACACACACACACACACACACACACACACACACACACACACACACACACACACACACACACACACACAAACACAGCGATCAAAGCATAATGCCTGCTCTCGCTTAGCGAACATAGGTGTAAAAGGACTTATTTTCAAGGAGGTGAAACAGGTAAGTGAGATTGGAATGAAAAAGGAAAGTGACTGGTGAGGAGGTTACTCAGGGGGAGTAGTTGCGTTGAGGAGATGAGGAAGGAGAAGCAGAGGTTCAAGGAGGAGGAGGACGACGAGATAGGAGGATATATTACTGATAAAAATAATAATAATAATAATAATCTAGAGGAAGTATCGAGGAGAAAGAAAGAAGGTGGTATTATTAGTGTGTGAAGTGTTTACCAATATTTGGGTGGTGTACAACCAGAAACAAAGCCGTGTCACTGTTTTGTCCGAAGGTTAAGTGAAACAAGTGCAACATTATGACAACTCTATCCCAGTTTACATTGTTGTGGTTGGGTAGCCTGACT
This sequence comes from Coenobita brevimanus, assembly GCF_032717465.1. Lineage (NCBI taxonomy): Eukaryota > Metazoa > Arthropoda > Malacostraca > Decapoda > Coenobitidae > Coenobita > Coenobita brevimanus. Next base: position 5,626,621 of record NC_136966.1, read on the forward strand.
TCCTCAAACTCCACATCTGCTGGTGATGGAATAAGGTATAAACAGGAAGCGGTGCCAAGGCGCAGCAAAACCGTCCCTGGCAATAATTTTAGTGCTGACATATAAACAGGATATCTAGTTAAAGATGTCACATATAAAATTTGGAGTAAATCGGGTTAAAATTGACGATTTTATGTTTATTTTAAATTTTAGGCCCGACCAACCTGACACTGACCCCCCTACCGCTAACTGGGGGGTGACCCCCCCTGATGTAATGAGGCATGTTACAGGATGCAGATTTGAAAGATGCACCTTTACGTTTGGTTTCATTTCGATATGACGAATTTGAAAGGAGTTATGGAGAAAAAACGATCTAAAAATTTTTTTTTTTTGCTCCTACTGCCTGGGCCTTTTCCCAGTTTGGTCCAAAAGTTAATTAAATGATCAGAAGGTCGTAGCCCATCATCCATGCAATTTTAGTTAAAATTGCGCCGGTAATTTTCGCGTAAAGTTGTTAACAGACAGACAGAGAAACAAACAAACAGACAAACCGAGTGAAAACAATACCCAAAATGAACCCAGGAAATTCCGAGACCTTAACACTGATCCGCGAAAATTGCTGAGTCAGAGGGACGAAAATTGTAAACCATATTCGCCTGGATATAACATCTTATAAGCAACCGCAGAACGTCAAGTAGACCCAGTATATACCGTGGCATGAAGAGGGAAAGCAATGTGCATCCAAGTACTAGGGCGATGAGATGTAGACATTTATTAAGGGGAAGAGAATCCCGAACAAACAGTACAAGCATTTGGTGTAAGCAGAGCCGCATAAGGGTGGATTAGGCGATTTCGGAGGGATGGCAGAACGGTGATATGTCATCGTTCACGTATTGTTCGTGTTACCACACTACTACTACAGGACCAGGAAATAATCACAACGATGGAAGACAGCACCTGCAAGCAGTGCTTACACCATAGGAGATGAATTGAGCCTAGAATGAAGCACAAGAACGGGTAATGGCGTAGACTTCTGTCTTTTGGGTTATGAGTGGGATTAATTTCCACAATGAAAACATTCGATTATCATTATACAGTAAATCTTTCAAATAGCTTGGACAATTTTGTTTCATAACACTGACCAGATAATGATAATTCAGCACATAAGTATCATCTGAGGCTGAGTAGAAGTTAAAAATAATGAAGAAGGGGAACTGATTTCATTACAGTTTTTTAGCTGACTGAATTGCAGAATAAAAAAGAAATATGAGAAACGATTAATATATATCAAGTAAAAGCAGCAGGCAGAAAATCCCTATATATAGATTTGTTTCCTCCAGTTAGTAAAAATATGCTGGCATCCACAGGTTCGTCGCCTGGAGCAAAAATTGGCATCTGGTGTCAGTGCTACCAACCGTCCGTATGACACAAAGCAGAGCGCAGCAAAACTTGAGCCTTTCAAAAATTTTTCCACGAAATTTCAGGACACGACATTAGTCTTTGATTATACAAAATGTTCTACCTGTTTTCTCACCTGGAGGTAGGAAGGAGGCAGAGGTTGAATTATGGAAGTAGAAAGGAAGGGGAAAAGGAGAATGAAGATTAAGAGGTAAAAAGGAAATAAAAACGAGAGGACAGTAGAGGATGGAGATTGAAAGGAGATGGAGAAAAGAAAGAAGGAGGAATGAAGGAGTTAGAGGAGAAATGACGGAGGTGAAAGGAGGAAGAAAAGAGGAAGGATGTTGATGGAGAGAAGATGAGACAGAGAGGGGGTAACAGAAAGAATAAAACGAAGGTAGGAATGAGTGAAAGGTGGTAGATATCTGCTTGTGGAGGTGAAGGTTGGAGTAAGGAAACAGAAGGAAGGACGAAACAAGGAGGCAGGAGGAAGTAAGAGGAGGAAAGGAGTTAGGAGGTAGAACCAAGGAAGTAGAGACACAGAGCTAGACAGGACAGGGTGGAAAGCATAAAATGAAAGACGAGGGGAGGAATGGAGTGTGGCAGGTGCTTGTAAATTTCGAAGTGATTTATAATATACCTTTACCTGTTGTTTCACCTGACCTCTCTCTCTCTCTCTCTCTCTCTCTCTCTCTTTCTTTCTCTCTCTCTCTGCCGGTGGTGTATGGTGTCGCTGTTGTGTCACCTGGCTGATCGTGTCAGGGTGAGGGTTGGCTCAGAGATGTGCAGGACTTAGGGCAGGTAGGAATAGCTGATGAGGTCCCACAAAGAGGTGAGTGTGAGATTCGGAAATTGTGAGGTAATGCCTAGAGAAAGGGATGTGGTGCGATGATATGTAAGAGGTGACGTGTTAAGATGATAAAAAAGGGAGGTGGTGAGAAGATGATGGGAAGGCGAGGAGATGATGTGGGGGATGTAAGGAGGTTGTGTGTAGGAGCTGAGGAAATGACGTAAAAGGAAGAGAGCCGAGTAAATGAAATGCATAGCGCTGACAAGAGGCAAGTAAGGAGAAAATGGCAGGAGGTGAGAGGATGGAGAAATTAAGAATTTAAGGAGATGAGATAAGATGAGATCCAAGGGAAGGGTGTATGTGCAGTGATAGATAGATAAGTAACTGAAGAGATGATGGAGAAATGAGCACTGGGGAAGGTGAGAGGATGTGGATATGAATAGTTTATGAGGAAATGGGAAAATGGCTACAGGACAAGGTGAGATGTGGCAATGAAGGGTTAATGAGACGAAGGGAAATCAATTGTAGGAAAAGGTGAGATGCGGACATGTAGCGTGTATGAGAACATGGGGAAATGATATACTATCTATCTATCTATCTATATACCTAGGCTGCTTCCCCCAAGGAAAGGGAGGTAGCCGAGACAGGACGACTCACTCTCCATTTACTCATCCATTCAAACACATTTATTCGCATCTTAGCCCCAAAGGGGAGAACGGACAGATCCTCACTGCATCACAACGCACAAGGGTCAACTGCGCAATGCAATCAGTGACATCCACAGCAGGGCCCGACAGCAGAACTGGTTTACCCCTGCCACATCATAACAGACCCATCCCCTTACCCGCACCTGACCTGACTAGCTGATCAGACCAAAAGCGGGAGAATATCCCCTCAGGGCTGCGTCATCACTTATTCATTCACAATTTCTCTCCATTTATTTCTGTCACGCACAGCCACTCTTCCTTGCTCAACAGACATCCCTCTCGCATCCAGCGCTCTCTTCACACTGTCCATCCATCCTATTCGTGGTCTTCCTCTCAGTCTTACACCTCTCACATCAGATCTAGTTATCTTTTTCACCAATCGCTCATTATCCATTCTCTCCATATGCCCAAACCATTGCAACACCCTCTGCTCAACTCTACCAGCCATCTCCCGAACAACTCCAGTTCTCCTTCGCACTTCATCATTTCGCACTCGATCCATACGCGTCACTCCACACATACTCCTCAGACATCTCATCTCCATTACATTCAAACTTTTCCTCTCTGCTACACCCATATTCCATGTTTCAGCCCCATATAATGCAGTCGGTACCACAACACCCTCATACAGCCTTCTCTTTACATCCATTCTAAGCGAACGACATTTAAACACTTTTTTCATTCCTCCCAGCACCTTTCCTACTTCATTTATTCTAAACTTCACTTCTGCATCTATTCTTCCATCCACAGCAACATGTGACCCTAGATATTTAAAACAATCTACCTCCTCAAGCAACTCACCATTCAAAACTATATTCATCCCCCTACCATCTATCAACCTCGTACACTTCATCACTTTACTCTTATTCTCATTTACTTTCAATTTCCTCCTTTCACACACCCTTCCAAACTCCTCTACCAACTGTCTCAATCTCTCCTCTGAATCAGTCACCAGTGCAGTATCATCTGCAAACAGCAGATGCTTCAGATTCCACTCTCCTCCATCAACATTTACCAGACTCAGACCTCCACCTAAAACTCTTGCATTCACCTCCCTTACAACACCATCCATGTAAATATTAAACAACCAAGGCGACATCACACATCCCTGTCGCAGCCCCACTCTCACGGGAAACCAATCACTCACAGCATTTCCCACTCTTACACACGCTCTACTATTTACATAAAAACTTTTCACCCCTTTTAGTAACCTACCATCAAGTCCATACAATCTTAAAACAGTCCACAAAGCCTCCCTATCAATTCTATCATACGCTTTCTCTAAATCCATAAATGCCCAAAACACATCCTTGCCTTTCGCTAAATACTTTTCACACACTTGTCTCACAGCAAACACCTGATCAACGCATCCCCTCCCTCTCCTAAAGCCACACTGCTCATCACTAATCACTCCCTCTGTACCCTCTCTAACTCTCATAATTAACACTCTACCATACACTTTACCTACAACACTCAACAGACTTATACCCCTAAAGCTAGTACATTCATACTTATCACCCTTGCCTTTATACAACGGGACAGTATGTGGAAAAAAGAAGATGGGAAATTAAAAGTGTGAGATGAAAATTTCGGGAAATGGAGGGTAAATAAGGTGGTATGCTCGTAAAGGTGGGATATATGTACATGAAAAATAAAAATAAAATAAGAAATGAAAATATGATATTGAGAAGACTGGGAAATGAAGGCTTGAGAGGGTGAGAATTTGAGTATTATGTGGACGTGTAAAGCAAAGGAAGACAATGAGGGTGATGAGAGGTGAAATGCAGGTGAACCTGAGGGGGTGGCGACTACAGAATACTCTTTTTACCTTAACGTGGCCGAGATTTTCATTTTTTTTTTTTTTATGCAAGGAAGAAGAAACCAAAGAAAAGGAGCTCGTAAATTGTTTCCTCCAAGAAAACACAAAAATAAGATAACAGAGAACCAAATTCAAGATCCGTTCATTTCGAGTTGCCTGGACACATTGCGTTTGAAAAAGTGGAGATCATAAGCAACAGGAAATACAGACAGAGACAATTCCAGAGTTGATTTGTTGCTTACATGAAGGACTGGGAGTAACGGTTAACTCTTGCATTAAACAGCTGGACAGAAAAGAGATGAGAGTTTGTTGCTAGAAGACAGGTGCTACGGGCCAGCCATAGTGGTGGACTGATGCAAGCAGAAAGTTCAGAGGATTATTGACCATTGAAGCAACGATAGAAATGAGTGCGGCAAAGAGACAGAGGATGAAAGGAGCCCGTAAGAGGAGGAGAGCTAATGAGACGAAAAGCCTTTGACTCCACCGTGTTGAGAAGTATGTGGAGAGCCTCCACACACGTGAGAGTTGTACTCTACACAGGGGCGAATAAAACCCGTGTATAAAGTCAACAACTGTGCACGGGTAAAGAAGGCACGGAGTCGTCTTGGCACACCTAATCTTTTGGAATCAGATTTTACAAGAGAGGAAATATGATCTTTCCAAGACAAATCCCGAGAGAATGAACCGCAGGTATGTTTAAAGATGATGGAGGACTGAGTTGGCTATTGTTAAAAAATTGAGAGTACTCCTACGGATTATTTTGTCGTGTTGATAGATGTAAGAACTGAGGTTTTGATGCACTAAAAATAACAAGATTATCTTTACTCCAGTCAGAAATACGAGCCAAGTCAGATATTAGGTGTGTCATAGCCTCATTCCTTGTTTATTGTAGTAATTGCTGAGATGGACGTTGCGGGAAGCCAGTGAAAAGGTGAAGGGTGGAGTCATCAGTGTATGAATGGATAGGGTTAGACTTACAGCTTAGAAGGTCACTGATAAATAAGAGAAAAAGAGTTGGTGATAGGACAGAGCCCTGAGGAACGCCATTAATGATAATTGTATTAGAAGAACGGTGACCGTGTACAACAGCAGCTACAGAACGACCAGAATGGACGCTGAAGATGACGGCACAGATAGAAGGATAGAAACCGACAGAGGGCAGTTTGGAAATTAAAGACTTATACCAGACTCGATCGAAGGCCTTTGAGATGTCAAGTGCAATGGCAAAGCTTTCTGCCAAAGTTCCGAAAGGAGGATGACCAGGAGTCTGAAAGGTAGGTGAGAGAATAACCAGTGAAGCATCCCTGACGGAACCCATACTGAAGGTCAGAAAGAAGGTTGTGATAGGAAAGATGCTATATTTTTTGTTTGTTAAGTATAGCCTAGAAAACTTTTGGGCGATAGTTAGAGGGTTAGGAATGGTCATCTTTCTTTAGGAGAGGCTGAATGAGAAAACCTTCAGCATGAAAGAAAGGTGCAAGGCGATAGACAAAGACGAAAGTTACCTAGGCAGGGTGTAAGCAAAGAATTACATTTCTTGAGGACAACAGGAGAGACCCCATCAGGTCCATATGCCTTGTTGGTATTGAGGCCCGTGATGACAGAAAACACATCAAGTGAAGAAAATTTAATGTCAGCCATGAGGAAATCATAGGAGACGTGATGGAGGAACAGCAGCTTATTTCATGTAGCTGAGTGACAGAAATACGATGCTACTGCGCTACATAGTTTCTATGGCACTTCTTCATGACTACCACTATATTTTAGTATTTTGCAGCTTATTTCATGTAGGTGATCGAAAAAAAAAAAAAATACGATGCTACTGCGGTATACTGTATAGTTTCTGTGGTACATCTTCTTGACTACCATCATATTGTAGCATTAACCTATTCTGCATTCATTATGCAGATGTAGTGAATTTAGCTATTGTAAGAAGATAAGAGTTTGGAAGGAAATAATTTAAATGTGTCTGGATGGGTAGGTGAGGGAAAGTAATGATGTGTGTGTGTGTGTGTGTGTGTGTGAGAGAGAGAGAGAGAGAGAGAGAGAGAGAGAGAGAGAGAGAGAGAGAGAGAGAGAGAGAGAGAGAGAGAATCGATGTGAAAACGTTTGTGACTAAAGAAGGAAAGTGAGCAGGAAAAATGCAGAGAAGATAAAAGAAAGCGAACGCAACAGACAAAAGGAAGAAGAAAAGAGAAGAGAGTAAACAGAGCTCACTGTGTGTGTATTACTGATGAACCTTCACTTAGACTACATGTAATAGTGACTGTCAGTATGTTTTTGGCCAACTAATTTGCAGTATATACCTATGCCGGGATATGTATTCTCTCTCTCTCTCTCTCTCTCTCTTTCTCTCTCTCTCTCTCCAAACAAGGTAATAAAGAATAAGCGTCCAAACTAATGCCCATAAATTTATCCAAGTAAAAAAATCACGACGATATAAAATTACTCTCATCCAAAAAACATAAGTAAAAAAAAATAAAAAAGACAAATAAAAACAAGGTACCGGACTCCTGTTCCAATTAAACAAGCTGGGATCAGAGTACGAATACGTAAGTTATATTAAAACTGAAGGCGATAACAGAGTTACTCCACCACCGTCAACTCTTACCACAACCAGCAGTACAAAATTCAACTCCATTTTCTCTGACACAGATCATAATGTCTAAGACTCTAAACTGTTTATCATCAATTCGCCTTGACGTAAGTTGGGGGAAATTAGGAAAAAAAAAATCATATGAAAATCCAATATGGACCAAGTGCATAGATCGGTGTGTGATTAGACATGTTGACTGACATTGCGTGGCACAAGGTAATGGGGGGGGGAAGGCGGGGAGAGGGGATACTTTCTCTCCGTTGCATCTTCGCAACTGTTACATCCCAGCTAACACCAAACGATTTTTAAAGCTTAGAATGCGTCATAGCAGCCTGAGGTCATTGCTACTTAGTGGTTAGGCAGGATGATAAGAAGTACCCATCAGTATGAAATGTGGGGATTATCCCTTGAGTTGGTAAGGTAAGTTTGCCAATATTCTTGCTACTTTCAGGCGACTGTATTGAGCTTAGGAGGGAATCTTTGAACTGGAGGGTTAGACATATCATTCACTTACCCCTTGATATCCGTACAGGGTGGTCCGTATAGTACAGTTTGCTACCGTGTGCTGTGTGGACTTTTTTGTTTTTGTTTTTTTGTACGAAGTGAAGAAATTATCGCTGCTTCATGAAATTAGTACTCCATTATGCAATCAGTGTACAGTATTTAAAAAGTCAGAAACTATATAAAAAAAAAATGGTTATGGGGAGTATTAAATGATGCACGTCAGACACTGCTAGCACTAATTAAGCCATCCCTGCATCACATGAGAATTGGTTTGCGTAATATATGGACCACCCTGAATTACAACCTAAGAGCGTCTGTGCTCTAAGTGTCTGCCTCCGCCTCGGTCATCATGGAGGCAGTTCAGTGTATTAACACTAAACAAAGGCATGTTTATAAAACCTGTAATCTGGGGCTATGACAAAAAAAAAAAAAAAAAAAAAAAAAAAAATCCACTTCATACCGTAACTATCCTCATTTCCCTCCCATACCCCCTTCTCTCTCTCTCTCTCTCTCTCTCTCTCTCTCTCTCTCTCTCTCTCTCTCTCTCTCTCGCTCTCTCTCTCTCTCTCTCTCTCTCTCTCTCTCTCTCTCTCTCTCTCCCTCCAGGCAAGGTAATATAGTACAAGCGTTCAACATCATGCTCATAAATTTACCCAAATACAAAAAATACGACGATGAAAAATTACTCGCATCCAGAAAACGAGTAAAAAAAAAAAAAAGAACGAAAAAAGAAAAAGAAAAAGAAGATACCGGGCTGCTGTTCTAATTCTACAAGCTGGGATCGTAGTACTAATTCATAAGTTTTATTAAAATTGAAGGCAATAACAAAATTACTACACCAAAGTCAACTCTTATTATATACCAGTAATTCAAAATTCAGCTTCATTTTCTTTGACACAGATTATAATATCTAAGATTCTAAACTATTTATCATAAATTCGCCTTGACGTAAGTTGAGGGAAATTAGAAAAAAAAAAAAAACTCGTAAGGAAAACCAATATGGACCAAGTGCATACATAGGTGTGTGGTTAGACATAATGACTGAAATTACGTGGCACAAGGTACTAGGGGGGAGGGAAGGCGGGGAAAGGGGATACTTTCCCTTCGTTGCATCTTCACAAGTATTCTATCTCTGTTAACACCATACTATTTTTAAAGCTTTGATTGCGTCATAGCAGCCTGAGAGTATTGCTACTTAGTGGTTAGACAGGATGATAAGAAGTACCCATCAGAATGAAATGTGAGGATTAATCCCTTGAATTGGTAAGGTATGTTTTCGAACATTCTTGCTACCTTCAGGCGACTTATCAGCTTAGGAGGAAATCTTCGAACTGAGGGTTAGACATATCATCCATTTATCCCTTGATATACGTACAGGTTGCTCCGTATATTACAGTTTTCTGTCTTTTGTGCTGCCTGGACGGTTCTTTTTTTTTTTTTTTTTTCTTTTTATCGAAAGAAGTGAAGGAATTTTCGTTGCTTCATGAAATTGGTACTTCACTACGCAATCAGTGGATTTAAAAGTTTAGAAACTATTGAAAAATGGTTATGGGAAGTATTAAATGAGGCACGTCAGACACTGGTAGCACTAATTAAGTCGTTCCTGTATCACATGAGAATTGGTTTGCGAAATATATGGGCCATCCTGTATGCCAAACCTAAAGAGCGTCTGTACTCAAAGTGTCTGCCTCCGTCCCGGTCATCATGGAGGCAGTTCAGTGTATTAACACTAAACAAAGGCAGGTGTATAAAACCTGTAATCAGGAGCTATGATTAAAAAAAAAAAATCCATCACATACCGTAACTATCCTCATTTCCCACCCATACCTCTGTCTGTCTGTCTGTCTGTCTATGTCTGTCTGTCTGTCTGTCTGTCTGTCTGTCTCTCTCTCTCTCTCTCTCTCTCTCTCTCTCTCTTCCTTTCCAACACACACACACACACACACACACACACACACACACACACATATCCCTTCCTTATGTCCACACTAACTGTCACTCAACTGCCACATACAAACACATTTACAAACAAATGTTGAACACAGTAAGCAGTAAGATAAGCTGGACGCTCTCATCACCAACACTATGAAGACAATAATTATGAGAACTTATTGGGCGTCACCATCACAGTCTTCAACAGTGTTGCTTCTCACACGCCATATACATGTCGGTTGGTGTACTACAACCCCCGCCACCCACACTCTTCTGTAAGCAACACAGTCGCTTCATTATCGATATACAACTCTCTGGTGATACACTGTCCGCTCATAACAGAATGTGTGCACGGAGTGACTGCTTCTGTCAGTACATGTGGAGGGCAGTGTGTGGTGCTGGAGAGGGTTGCCCTCGTAGGGTGGTACCCATAAAAACTAGGCGGATTCACCCCTCAGTTATGCAAACGTGTCTCAGTTTTTCCCTATCCCCTTAATGAAGGATAGTGGACTGCTGATAAAGGATATCTCCAACATTCAGTCCACATGGTTGATGTTCAGATGAGTTCGGGGCCACAACAACATTAACAAAGTCGGTGGGTACAGCTGCTCACTCTTGATAAACTCTACCCTAACTCGAACATCATCAACCACAGGATGTAGTTTTTGTGTCATCCTTGCTGCCTCAGTGCGTATATATATTCAACTCAGAAAAGATCTGTAGTAGCAAGGGGGTTAATTAAATATTATCGTACCTCACATTTCAAAAGAACTGAAAACTAAATAAGATCGTCTGGATAAGGTAAAAATAATAATAATACATCATCGGGCTGAAGGTGTTAGCTGAATAAAATGAAGTTGCCTATAAGGGTATATGAATTCATGATACCCTCCACATTCAGTATTAAGTAGTACCAATATTATTTTTATGTTCTCTCCATATGATGATGGTGATGATGATGATAGTTCTAATACTAATAAATACTCCCTTCGGAGCCTTGTCTATCACACGCGATTTTGGGGAGTGTTTTTAATCATTAGTGTCGCCATCGACCTCGTGACTTAATGAAGACGAACCTTCTTGTTTGTTCAGAGAGTTTTCATTGTTTCTCAACATTTTAAAGCATATTTCCCCTGTAAACTACGCCATTACACCTGACTCATGGTCTCTCCAATTCTCTGTGTATTCCTCTTTGTCGTTATTAAACGCATGATTAGCGAGGTCCAACGTGATACATTGTATTGCTTTCAGATTTACACACACACACACACACACACACACACACACACACAAAAGGTTCCACCACTCTAATATATTTTTACTCTACAGCCCTCTATATCGAATCCAGCGTATAAATCTCCTTTTGTGTAATCTCCGTTGTCATGAAACGCCTGATTTGGCGAGGACGATAGTAATATATTTTCCGATCTGCATAGGTACTTGGCCGAAATATTACCCTCAGAAGCCGCCAAAGTTAAAACAAAGAGGGATGCCGCTGACTATGAAGTCAGAATAATTTTTCTTATTTCAAAGCACCCTTGGAGGCCACAAGACTTCTGGTGACTTATTGTTTGTAAATAAAATGTGCAGAGATGTTGATATCTGCGGGACAGAAATATCAGAGCAAGATTTTCAAGAATGCGAGGGAGACTTGCCAGGTGTGTCTCCTGTGTGGGAGGACCATAATCCGAAATTGCTTAGAGAAGCATGGCCACACAAGAGTAAAATTTATCTGTCTGTCTGTCTGTCTGTCTGTCTGTCTGTCTCTCTCTCTCTCTCTCTCTCTCTCTCTATCCATCTGTCTACCTACATATCTATCTCTTTCTATCTGCATTTCTCCATCTATTTGTTTGTCTGTCTGTCTATAGCCAGACGCTTTAATCCCGGAAGGGGTGGCCACAACTAAGTCGCCTCCACTATCACGGTGCCTTTTCTCCAGGTCCCACTACCCTCACTCACGTACTTTTTTTTTTATGCGAGGAAGAAGGAACCAAAGGCCATGAGCCCGCAGTAACAGTTCCCTCCAAGAGAAAAACAAAATACAGTAGAGAGCCAAATTTAAGATCCGATCATTTTGAGATGCCTGGACACACTGCGTTTGAAAGACTGGAGATCATAGGCAGCAGGAAATACAGACAGAGGGAGACAGTTCCAGAGTTGACCTGTTGCATAAATTAAAGACTGGGAGTAACGGTTAACTCTTGCATTAGAGAGTTGGACAGAAAAGGGATGAGAGTTTGCTGCCAGACGGGTGCTACGCGCCCGCCGTAGAGGTGGAGGAATGCAAGCAGACAGTTCAGAGGAGCAGTGACCATTAAAGTAGCGATAGAAAAGAGATAAAGATGCAACAGTGCGGCGAAGAGACAGAGGTTGAAGGGAGTCAGTAAGAGGAGGAGAGTTAATGAGACGAAAAACCTTTGACTCCACCCTATTGAGAAGAGCTGTATGTGGGGAACCTCCCCACACATGAGAGTTGTACTCCACACAGGGGCGGATAAAACCCCTGTATAGAGTCAACAATTGTGCACGGGTAAAGAAAGAGCGGAGTCGGCTTAGCACACCCAATCTCTTGGAAGCAGATTTTACAAGAGATGTAATATGATCTTTCCAAGATAAGTCCCGAGTAAAAGAAACCCCAAGCATGTTCAGGGATGATGCGGAACTAAGCTGAATATTATTAAACATTAATGGGTATACCTGTGGAAGATTTTGTCGGGTTGATAGGTGTAAGAACTGAGTCTTAGATGCATTAAAAACAACCATATTATTTTTACCCCAGTCAGAGATACGAGCCAAGTCAGACATTAGGTGTGCCATAGCCTCATCCCTTGTCTGTTGAAGTAACTGTTGAGATGGGCGTTGCGGGAACCGAAGGGAAAGATGAAGGGTGGAGTCATCAGCGTATGAGTGGATAGGGTTAGATGTACAGCTTAGAAGATCATTGATGAATAAAAGGAAGAGAGATAGTGATAGGACAGAGCCCTGAGGAACACCACTGTTGATAGATCTAGGAGAAGAACGATGGTCGTCTACAACAGCGGCTATAGAACGACCAGAAAGGAAGCTAGCGATGAAGGCACAGATAGAAGGATAGAAACCGTAGGAGGGCAGTTTTGAAATTAAAGATTTATGCCAGACTCGATCGAAAGCCTTTGAGATGTCAAGTGCAATGGCAAAGCTTTCGCCAAAGTCCCGAAAGGAGGATGACCAGGAGTCTGAAAGGTAGGTGAGAATATCGCCAGTGGAGCGTCCCTGACGGAACCCGTACTGACGATCAGAAAGAAGGTTGTGATAGGAAAGATGCCTTAAAATTTTTCTATTGAGAATTGACTCGAAAACTTTTGAAATACAGGACGTTAAAGCAATTGGACGATAGTTGGAGGGTTGGGAGTGGTCACCCTTCTTTGGGACTGGCTGAATGAGAGCAAACTTCCAGCAAGAAGGAAAGGTACAAGTTGACAGACAAAGGCGAAAGAGTTTGCCTAGGCAGGGTGTAAGCACAGAAGCACAGTTTTTGAGAACAACAGGAGGGACCCCATCAGGCCCATATACCTCTCTATCCCATCCCTCCATCTCATCATCGGCAAATTGAGTAAAATCATGAAGGACGGACGTCACATGGGTGTTCTTAGTATGAAGCTTCCATATATGATTCAGAATTAAGCCGAGTTCTAGGAGACATAGGAAGCTTCGTCGCACTTCCTTTTTAATGACTTATTTTACATAATTTTGACACCTTAGCACTCCCTTTTATGTTATGTAATTAAGATTAATATTGGTATAGCTCGTATCAGTAATATGCAAGAAGATTCTGAGGTGTAATATACAAAATGAATTATTGAGTAAGAGATGTTAGGAAAATCTGCAAAGATATTTAGAATACTATTCTTTGTCTCGTCACTTAAGGACAAAAGTCTGTTGGTTCCTACATTTCATTCAGGTGTCTGCAGCTGTGTCTGTTTTCTTCTCCGTCTGCTGCTGCCTAGAATTATGCACCTAAAATGGTCACTGGTACCATACTCTCCTCACTTTCCTTGGCCTAAATTTAACATCTCTCTGTTTTGAGTTGTAACAAGTTAATATTTCAATATAATGCTGACTACGAGGGAGGGGCTATGGAAGGGACGTAGGACCGTAGCATTGTCTTTTTATACAACTGGGCTATGTGATATAAGCAGCAAAAGGACAACAGTATGTTTTCAAGTTAGGATGAAAGAAATATAAATGGATTAACTGGAGAATCATTATAACACGTTTACGCGCAGTGGTTTACTCACAGGCCGAAGATAATTATCCAGATGATATAGGGGAATAAAAGCTTAATGTGGTATTATGATATATGGTAAGGGCTGATATATATAAGGGCTAATTAATGTGTACGACTGCTATGCTCAGGATTATTTAGTAATCTTTTGCTTCTGCTTTTATTTGTTTTAGAACACCATTATGCCTTCCATGTTATTTCTTGCTTTCTGGACTCTGCTTCTGATGATGATATTTCGTTATTGTTGCTGCTGCTGCTATTCCTGCTGATAATGATGATGATGATGATGATGATGATGATGATGATGATGATGATGATGATGATCTCTGCATACGTCGAATCATATGCCATCATTTCCTTGTTTTATTACGGGTGTGGATGAACCTGAAACTAGGTGAGAGTACTTAGTCAGTGTATGTGGGTGTGGGAGTGTATGGACAGTGTGCGTCCTGTGTATGTGGATCCTGTACAATGGTGTATTTGGACAGTGTACGTGGGTGTAGGTGGAGGGTATACGTAGAAACATTTGAAGTGTACGTGGATGTATGTAGACAGTGTTAGTGGGAGTAGGCAAACATAAGAGGGTACAATTGACGAAGTTTCCGTATTATTACGCTGCGTCAACTTCACACTTAGGACATGTTCGACACTTTCCTCCCTGGCGCATCATATAACAGAAAATCACCTATGGACTGAGAAACATACCAAGTATCTCTCAGTTTATGAGCACTAGCCGCGTGGGAAAAGTGGCAAGCACAATAGGTGAAATATGAGACAAATTCTTGTCCCCGGCTGTACGTGGGCGCCACGATTTGGGCCTGAGCGTGGGTGTCAGTGTACGTAGATGCAGGTGGACGTGAGAGGGTACGTGGGTGCCTTGATGGATATGGGCATGGGCGTGGTGGACCCTTCCATTGTTGGGGGATCGCTGATGTAGATGATGGGAAAGGAGATGATTTTATTTTATTATATATATATTTTTTTAAGGACTTATCCCATTCACACCAGGGCGTCTTTTATCCATGCCCTTCTTACTGAAAAGGTTAACGAAATGAGGCACATGTGTGGATGGCACTGCACGTGGCGTGACTCCGAGAATGTTAAAGAGTCGAATAATGAGGGAATGTAAGTACAGCCCATTAACAGGGGACGAATGAGATGATAGCTTCAATTCGTGTGTGTGTGTGTGTGTGTGTGTGTGTGTGTGTGTGAGAGAGAGAGAGAGAGAGAGAGAGAGAGAGAGAGAGAGAGAGAGAGAGAGAGAGATTATTTTCCCAAACCTGGATTTATTTCCACCTGATATTGGGTTAGGAAAGTGATGATTTGTAATTTTTCATTGTACTGATCCCCATAATTATCTCCTACCGATCTCACAGTAGCGATAAGATCCAGCTTGTGTCGCTATCAGTGTCACTATAGTAGGACTCGCGCGCGCTCGCGGCCGTGGCGCGGCTCGCACCTGTGTACAGTGTTGCCACGTTTTCTATACCGTTATCTCTCTCTCTCTCTCTCTCTCTCTCTCTCTCTCTCCTGGCGGGAAATGTGAGCCACCTTGAGTACTTTTGATTCTTTTATAAGTTATTTATAATTGTGCTTTCATTTGTTAATTTGGTTTTGTCATATTTAGTAGTAGATGGAGTGTCAAAGTTACTGTCTGCTGAGAGGTTTGTTACGTTACTGATTCATACACCCCGACGTAGTGGTCCAGGGGGGAGGGGAAGTGTGAAGGGGGATTTGACCTGAGACACCCAGGAGGGATTAAGAAGGGAGGAGAGGGGAAGGGGGGGCTGGATTCACCTACCACGTGGTCAGTATTAGAAGAGAGAGAGAGAGAGAGAGAGAGAGAGAGAGAGAGAGAGAGAGAGAAATTACGTGTATAGATATATGTGCATCAATAGGAACAATGTATATCAGTGTGTGCAGTATGTACAAAGGAACAAATGAATACAAAGGCAGTGACAGACCTCTCTCTCTCTCTCCCCCCTCCCCCTCTCTCTCTCTCTCTCCTGGCGGGAAATGTGAGCCACCCTGAGGACTTTTGATTCTTTTATAAGTTATTTATAATTGTGCTTTCATTTGTTAATTTGGTTTTGTTATATTAAGTGATGCCGACAATGCATTCAATGCATGCCTCTCTCTCTCTCTCTCCCTCTCCCTCTCTCTCTCTCTCTCTCTCTCTCTCTCTCTTGGGACATTGAATCTCCTCATTCTCCCTTGGGACATTTATTTTAGGCCAGATGGATGTGTAAGTATTGCCACTCACAAGAATTACATGAATTATTTCTTTTACTTTGGATATTGGCATATTTCTTCTTTTTTCAGGCTCATTATCTTATATCCATAACTGTGATATTATTACCCACCCTAAAACTACGCTAAAAACCAATAAAAGTGACTACAATATCTTTTAGCAACACTGTACAATATGTGTGCCATGTTTCTGTGTTACTGTATAAATATTTTATGCATAATAAGATTACTGTTGATTCATCCATCAAAATACACAAGTGTAAGTTTTATTCATCTGAATTTATCGAATTTGTGATGCCTTGTACATAAATAGCTTCCGTTTCACATCGCAAGTTGGGGAAACGTGGCACCATTGCCCACAGGTGCTGGCCACACCCCCGCCGCAAACAGGCGGGAATCCGACTATAACTAAATCGCCGTACCATGAAATGTCACGAGCTGCGACCGTAGATTTTTAGTTTCCCACGTTCAGTTCCTTTGATCTTTCCCGCACCCAGAGGGACGTGTTTAGAATGTGTCTGAGGTGCGTGTGGTGTGCACTGAAGGTGTGCATCTGGGGTGTGTCTGACTGATGTGCCTGAAAATAAAGGACGCCTTTGGAGATGTGTTGGTGGGATGGATACACCTGGGGTGGGTGCTGCTATTACTGTAAAGGTGTCTTTTTTTTTTTTTTTTTTATGTTAGGAAGAAGGAACCAAAGGCCACGAGCCCGCAAACTGTTCCTTCCAAGAGAAAAACAAGATACAAGAGAAAGCCAAATTCAAGATCCGATCATTTCGAGATGCCTGGACACACTGCCTTTGAAAGACTGGAGATCATAGCTAGCCTTGTTGAGAGAGAGAGAGAGAGAGAGAGAGAGAGAGAGAGAGGAACGGTATGCTATGAATGCAGTAATATACTATGTCCAGAGCAAAGAAAAATTTTGCTGAAAATTGTCAGCTTTAACCCACTGACTGAAAGCAAAGCGCCAGGTGTTAGTCTGAATATAATACCTATGTAGAGTAAACAATTGGCTGTGTAAAGGTTAACACAACACATCAATACATCAATAACCCTATACCACAACTAAAGTGACTAACACATCGTGATAAATTTAATAAACTTATAAACCCCTGTCTAAGAACACACACACACACACACACATGTCATAAAGACTTTGTAGTTAATTGTAGAGAAGTATATTTTAGACTTGTGGTCGAGCGGCTTTTATATCTTGTAGTAGTTTCCCCACCAGATGTCATGTAGTGACGGGAGAGGTAAAGAATAGTATGGGACTATTTTTATTTGTCTTGGAAATATTAAACAGGTATAATAGTATAAGTCCTGGGTAGCTACCTCCCTGTCTCGCTATCTCTCTCTCTCTCTCTGTTCTAAAGCTAATCTCCGTCTCGACCTCTCTATAGGGTCGCTTGTCTCCTTCTAAACTCTCTTTCCTCACATCTGGTGTAGTAGGGTGTGTGTGTCACGTATCTTCCTCATGGCAACAGAACTTTCTCACGAGAGGACTGCTGACAGCTAACTGAATCATCTCCTTACTGGCCGCTGTCGTCAGCTTTCCTCCGTGTAAGCTGTTTAGCGCTGCTCGCTTCTCGCAAACACAACACCTTCTCATCATTTGACTTCCTGCTTCTATCTGTCTCTCTATCTATCTATTTATCTATCTATCTAGTATGATTTGCAATTATAATATGGAGACCTACCACATTGCTCTGCCGCGCAAAAATGGCGTACCATCGACATTTAATAGTTATAATATATTAATACATACTACATACACATTATAATAAACTTATAAGCTAATTAAGTGAAATACATAATATTGTAAAGTAACATAATTGTATGAATATTGTATACATATATTATTCATAGTAAATAGTGATTATTCAGTAATATTACATTTTAAATAAGTTGAATACATATTGGAATAAATGCAATATAATTGTGCAATGGTAATACTGCTAAGTTATACATTACATATTTGAGTTATCACTTTAGTAATGTCTAATATTTCATCTAACTTGTATGATGATACTGGTAATATAGAATTGTGCTATAATTGTATGACTTATAATATTGTACTAACATTGTGGTACTACATAATTGTGTTGGCCTTATAATTGTAGTTACATTTTGTTAATGCAACTATTACATATGTGTCTTGGCCTTATAATTGTAGTTAAAGTTACATAAAAGTTACATCTTGTTAATGCAACTGTTTTGTCGTTACATAATTGTTACATATCGTTTGTAGGTACATAATTGTAGTTAAAGTTACATAAAAGTTACATCTTGTTAATGCAACTGTTACATAATTGGCAAAGTGTAACATAATGCAATCGTTTGTCGTTACATAATTGTTACATATCGTTTGTAGGTACATAATTGTAGTTAAAGTTACATAAAAGTTACATCTTGTTAATGCAACTGTTACATAATTGGCAAAGTGTAACATAATGCAATCGTTTGTCGTTACATAATTATAATATGGAGTAACATAATTGTAATAACTGCAGTCCTAACATATGCTGCGGTCGATGATAGTGATGATGTGTCGTGCCACTTGTATGTGGAGACAACAATTTGCTTTTTTGTTTGTAGTTTATGTGGTATTTTGGCATATGTAGTAACACTTACACTTAGTTTCATTTGTTTGTTATGTGATCTTACTTTATTTCTCTTTTTTCTGTTTTACTTTCCTTTCTTTCTTTCTTTCTTTCTTTTTTTTTTTTTATGATTTTCTATAGTTTGTTTCTCTTTGCTTGTGTACACTTTTTTCCATGTTGTTCATGGTTACATAATTACTGGCTAATTTACTTGGGATACTTTTTTAAAGTTTAGTTTATATTGCACAGATACTATAAAATGATATTATATAGTCCCATATTTTGTTATTTTATATAAAAAAAAATATATATACATATATACAGTATTAACTATACACACTGACTTGTTCACCTGTACCTCTCGTGAGTAATATGTGTGTCAGCACTGTGTGGAAATCATTGTCTTCATGATTGTGTTGAAGATGTTCACTCTTGCTAACGGCATTTGTGTTGGCCATTTTTTTTTTCTTCTCTAGGTTACCTTGTAACTTAATTTGTCTGTTTCCACTAGGTAGCTTTAATTAATAAATGTTTAATACAGTTCTTTTAATTGCTCACTGAGTAACTGTGATTGTATATTTTCTTTATTACTTTGTAGATATAATTAATGTATAGTTGTATGTATGAAACACGTATTTTACGTAGGTATAAATGGTAACACTCGTTGGCAGTAAATAAATGTTATAATATATGAATGAATATATACAGTGTAGAATATTTATTGTTGGTGATTATTTAGTGTTTGAGTTATGCAGATAACTGAAGTAAGTATGTGTATTTAAACTGTAACTATACAGCACGTTTTATATGTTTGTGCAGAAGCTTATTGTCTATCACTGTGTATTGTATAAATGAAGTAACTATGTAACTTACTAATTTTTACCGTGGTGGGAAATGGTGTGAGTGGTGGTGCAGGTGGAGTGTTGACTGACGTGGCGTCTGTTCAGCAAGCACGCATGATGACCTCAACTTCCCACACTGGTAGCTGTGGTGAGTGAATGAGTAGCGATGAGTAACTTGAGTGAAGACGGGTGAGTAAGATGAGTTGTAAATCGTGTCTCACTCTTCGTTTGTTTGTTCCCTTTATTCTATGTGGAAGTTTTCTCTGTCCTTTTCTCTAGTGATTTATTCGTTGTGGGATGAAGACTGCCGCTACTTGTAGGTGCGTGTAGAAGATTATATAGACGACGTAGAGTTGTTAATTGTAGTTGATTGTAGATGGCTGTAGTTGATTGTAGATGGCTGTAGACTTTGTAGAACTGAAGCTAACCTTGTAGTCTCGGTTGCTTTTGTAGAAATTTGCTTTTAATTCGGAGACGATGTCCGCAGATTTGCTGGTTTGTCGTTAAGCTACTTGCAAGGCGTCGAGTGATCTCTTGACCTCTGCATCAGCGTAATGATCTGGGAGACGGAGGGGGCAGGAGCTGATATTGTTGGTTGTTGTCAATCTTGATATTTTGTAGGAATTTAATGTTGATTCGTAGACGAGGTTCGTATACGTTCGCTGCTACCAAATGTCATAAAGACTTTGTAGTTACTTGTAGAGAAGTATATTTTAGACTTGTGGTCGAGCGGCTTTTATATCTTGTAGTAGTTTCCCCACCAGATGTCATGTAGTGACGGGAGAGGTAAAGAATAGTATGGGACTATTTTTATTTGTCTTGGAAATATTAAACAGGTATAATAGTATAAGTCCTGGGTAGCTACCTCCCTGTCTCGCTATCTCTCTCTCTCTCTCTGTTCTAAAGCTAATCTCCGTCTCGACCTCTCTATAGGGTCGCTTGTCTCCTTCTAAACTCTCTTTCCTCACATCTGGTGTAGTAGGGTGTGTGTGTCACGTATCTTCCTCATGGCAACAGAACTTTCTCACGAGAGGACTGCTGACAGCTAACTGAATCATCTCCTTACTGGCCGCTGTCGTCAGCTTTCCTCCGTGTAAGCGTTTAGCGCTGCTCGCTTCTCGCAAACACAACACCTTCTCATCATTTGACTTCCTGCTTCTATCTGTCTCTCTATCTATCTATTTATCTATCTATCTAGTATGATTTGCAATTATAATATGGAGACCTACCACACACACACACACACACACTCACACACACACACACACCATCTACACCGCTCGCTGGCGCAGTGGTAACGTTCTCGCTTGCCATCTGGTAGACGGGAGTTCGCGCCTCGCTCAGGTTGCGAAAAGTTTCACTGACGAAGTGGGTGGTTACTGTCCCCCTTGAGCAAGGGGACGGGTGTGTGGGTGTGTGAAGGTCACAGCCTTGCCCTTAGATAGGACTATATGAGCTCTCAGCTCCCTTCCGGGAGGGTAAAATGCTGACGATCACGACCATCAAGTGATCCTGACCGACCCCGTGAATTACACACACACACATCCCTACCCCACGTCCACACTGGCTGCCACCCAGCTGCCAACGCAAACCACGCCGTCTGTAGTCCACACCCACCTCCTCTCCCACTCTCGTACCTCCCCCTCCCTGTCACCATCTGGTACTTCTCTTCTCCTCCTCGCCATCATCTCTTTCTCTTTCTTTAATGTCCTCGCTTTCTTTTTATCCCTGGCACATTTGCTTTTCCATTTTCTTATTCCTTTTCCACAATTTCCGCCAAACTCACCCTTTCCATTTCTGTTTCTTACATTTCCATCCCACTTCCCTTGTTCTTCTCTTCTTGCCGCCGCTCCCATCACTTATCGTTCACCCTTATCTCTGCTCCACCCCTGATTCTCTCCTTCCCTTCACGTGCACCCCTGCTCTCCTACCTCCCCCTTCTCCTGACATTCCCCATTCCCTCGTTCTCCTCTCCCGTTCCCTATCCATGTCCCTGCCCAGAACTCCCACTTCCTTTGTTCCCCCTCCTCTGCTCTCTTTTCGTTCCCCCTACCTCTCCTTCACTTCCCTTTCCCCACCATTCCACTACTTCATCCACTTCTTTAAGTCTTCTCCTATCTTTCCCCAATTCTTTAATTTTATTCTGTCTCCCTCCCTGTTCTTTCCATGATGATTAACACTTCCCTTTCAGAGTCATTCCGAGCCCACTCATTTCCCTGACTTGCCGTCTTCCGGTCTCCCTCTCCTCTCTCTTCTCGTATCTTTTCCCTTTCCTGTCCCCTTCCTCCTCCCATTCTCCTTTCTTATTCCTCCTTTCCCCTCTCTGATTCCCCACTGTTCTCTTCTCACTCATCCCTGTTTTCTTTTCTCTCTGAACTGCCTGCTGCCTCTGTCCCCCTCTCGGCCACCCCATCTGCCTGCGTGGGTCTCCCCGTTCACTCGCTCATAGCAGGGGATCAGTGTGAGAGCAGACCCGGCAGAGGCAGGGTGTTGGATCATCTCGCTCTAGACCTTAGCCACAGACGCTCGCTGGAACTCGCTGTTGCTCTGGAACGTAGTCATGCTGCCAGTCGTAATGATCACTGTTACGGGCATTACAAATATTGTGATCTGTAGTGACCTGAGTTGTAAAATGTTCCAATTTTATGTGAGATATTGAAAAGGAAAATAGCCACACAACCCAACTCACTTTTATACTTACACTACTGCTATAGGGACTGTGAAAATAGG
The DNA here is from genome assembly GCF_032717465.1 of Coenobita brevimanus. NCBI lineage: Eukaryota > Metazoa > Arthropoda > Malacostraca > Decapoda > Coenobitidae > Coenobita > Coenobita brevimanus. The sequence goes on from NC_136966.1 coordinate 5,649,035, forward strand.
TCCCCAGTGAGCTGTGTTGCACGATGCGAAGAGAAGATGAAAGGTCAGACTATTACTGTGATTCCGGGGGCAGTGAGTGCGTGAGTGAGAGTGCGTGGGGGAGTCCGTCGAAGAACCATGGATTTATTTTTATTGTTCGTGTGTCTCAGTCTCGTCGCTGCTGAGCCAGGTTGGTGTTAACTAAATACATTTTATCTGGTAATTATCCGAATCAACTCTGCCTCTGTGTGTCAATATTGGTTAGGTTAGGTTTGCTATAACATTGGCTGATATGTAACTTGGGGCATCCTATCCTAATTATATGGACAGCGTTATTCCCATTAATGACGAAATCTGTTTACCTGTATTTTTATCAGGTGATTTCATCCTCTAGCTCATCCAGGCTCATAGACAAAAATTTACAACCCTTTGAATCCCCGTGACGTCTTTTCTCAGTGAATTTTGTTACTTCAGACGATTTTATTCACCTGAGGAAAGGCTTTTAGCACTTAAGGTATTGCTGAAGGGTTTAATTTAACACCTGTTTCGAAAAGTCACTCCCAGTCACAGTATAATCGTCCACTGGTAACAAGAATGAAACAAGACGCCATCGCCTGCACTTTAAATTCCTCCTTCCTCATTTGTTCCGCCAGTTATTCAGCATAATACTGTATGACATAATTTCTGTCTTTCACATATTAACAATTATGCGATTAAAGAACGCAAGTTTGTGCCATGTATAAGAGTGGGGTTTTCTGGTCGATGGAAATTATGTTCATGGTAAAAGATAATATACCGTACATGACTGAAAAAATTGGTAAACATTACTTTAATTATTTTTAATCAAAATTCATCTTCTGAAAAGACAATTACATTTAACAGTAACCGATAGTCTGTGAATGGGTCGTCTATAACCTATACCAGAACCAATTCTTGATTATATTTTAGTGAACAATTTATTACTGATCAGCTCATCAGATAATGGAATCAATTTTGTTATTGTTGTTGTTGTTGAATTTGTTGCTGTTGTGGTCTCAGGCTCCTATGAAACATGAATCCGGTGGACGGCAGACATAGCTTCACTTCTCCTGCTGTCCACCATCCTCCATTCTGGTGATAGGAAGCTGATGGAAGTTTTTTATAGCCAAGCAGCTCCTCCACCTGGTTATATCGGTGCCACCACGTGAAGGCGACCCTCTCTTGTATCAGCTTTGATGTTAAGTACATAATGTTTTGACGGACGTTATTTCCTAAGTGGCACTAAAATGAACTACTGGTCGATATTGTTTTTATCAACGTAGGAAATTGTGACATTAACATCTTCACTACCATGACATATCTTTTAGTTTACTATTGCCGTTCTAGACGATTTTACTCAGTTTAGGCGAGACATCGAATTTGTGGGGTTAAATATTATAACCTTCATTAACCCCTTCACTTTAATGTCTTTGTTTTCATCTGACGGAACCGGGCCACTCCCACACCGTGAATACTGTCGTGGTTGAATGAAATTTGATGAACCTTAGTTATGAGGTAAGACTGAGTCTTGTTGATCAGCAATTAAACCTTTCAATCTGGCACAACCTGGCCATCAACCCAACTGAAAGGGGTTAGGGATCTTTATCAGGTTAGTTTGGGCAATGATATCGTTTGATGGTGACCTGAGCAAAATAAACCACGAAAAAAGTGTTGTAGTGAAATGATTAAAATTATACATTGATCGACGAAGGGACTATCCATGTTGGGAATTATATAAGTCTATAATATAGTCAAACTGTTCCGCTAATTTTATATGCCGTAGTAAAAAGAAAATACTAAAATTAATAGTCTTTCTACTAGATGTTCATTATATTCATATAATTATCTACTTATAAACTGGATGGTTCATATATTTTTAAGCACTTGTGTCATCAGAGGAATCTGCACCGATGTATTAGACAACGTTAATACACCTTGTAAAGTTTACTCAGGTTAATTAGCGGTCTTAGGGTCTTATCGTGACTTTGGAGATTTCGGAACATCTCTTCTTTAGCCATTAATTCTGCACATCACTATTAATGTTTTAGTGTCTTTTGTCGATGCTATTTATTTGCAGGTTTAAAAATATGCAAATAGCTTACAGGAGAATACAATACACAAAATAAACTACACAAGAAAACGTGTTGAGAATTTCATGAGCCAGTTTAATACCAGTGCCCTGCTATGATGTGTCAAAATTTAACGAACAAATTGTGCTTCTACAGTCTATATATAATTAGAAAGTAGTCTAAAATATTAAGATGTTGGGATGGATAAGTGCAGAAACAAGAGATAAAAAAAGAGAATTTGGGATGAGTTCTATTCCCATTACTGCATTTCACACCATACTCAAAACACCTTTGTAGCTGGTCCACCATCTTTTTTTGAGAGATATGGAGGGAGATGAAGGACATCTGCCTAACTAAGCAGCGGAGTAAGGTAGTCCGGCTTATATCGGCGGCGCCACAAGGCGGCGTCCCTCTCGAGAACCAATATTAAATAGCTGAATAAAAGCAAATATTAAGAAAAATAAACTATGACAAACGTTCTAGGGAAATGATAACAGATAGGGGAACCGAAACTGATTGTACCTAGCCCGCTTTCTGAAAGTTCATGTTCGGCATAATATGTACTCGCACAGTCGGCCCAAGAAGTGACGGCGGAGTATCCAGAAGTTTTCGGTCAGCGATGGTACACATACTCTTGCTTATATCTCTACGAGGTGAAACCTAATACGTAAAACTGTTACAAAAAACAATAAATCAATGCTTAAGTACCTGTATATTTCAAAATTGTGGGAAGCAGTTCGTTAGTTACGATAATAGGAAATCGTAAACGGAACTAATTGAAATTTCACAACTATCGCTCAGGGACAGTCAGGAATAATTTGTGGAGTTCAAGTCTAGTATGGTAACACGCAATAATTTCATAGTAGCGTAAGACTGAACAAAAGGGTGCTTCAATAAACAATTAAAATTAATAATTATTATATATAAAACAATTTCCGTTACAATACTAGGGAATAATTTAAAGTCATTTATTTCCGTTCCCAATGTCTCCATGGACGACGACTGAAAGCGGGAAGGTGGCGCAAGCCAGTAAGCTATTTTAAATGTTTTGATCAACACGCACACGGAAGGAAATAACATTTACTCAAAAGATATGAAGTTATTAAACTGCCTTTGGCCAGTTTTCCATCAAGAAAAATCTCTGGATTGATTTTAATACTCATGCCAGAGGAGCTGTCGGTGAAAGAATTACCGGTATAAAAAAATAACATCGATGTTTGCCTAGAGTCGTAGCTAATTGGAGTATGATGACTTTTCATAGTCTGATATCCTCAGTGCATAATCAATTAGCATGAGTAATATAATGCAGAGGTTCATAAACAAATAATTGAGTTCAGAATTTCCAAATCAGCATTATCTGTTCAGCAGGACATTACAGTTTATTTAAAAAGACAGATATTAAGATTAAAAGATGGAGTAGAAAGTGCGTGCTTTTGCATTGCAAAAATTTATGAACTCATGTTTTGGCCCTGTATATTGCCTGGTGTAAGAAAAAGACAAAATCTGTCATACCTCCTTACAGCTAAAAAATAATTTTGCATCAGTTGGTAATAAAGTTGCGGGAGGGAAGACGGAATAAAATGCAGTATGGTCTTGCTGCTACAGCAGGCAGGGCATCGTTACGAAGAATAATTTCATTGTTATGGCATCGCCTTATTGTTTGCTGGATCATCACCATGGCATTTGAAAATAAGGCAGTGTATTGCAGTCACAAGAATTTTCCTTAACTGGTCTTCGAAACTAGAGCATCTGTATTTGAAATCCTGGGAAAGATAAATCAGGAACACGGAGTTATAGGCCTACTGCCCACCATGGCGCGCGGAGTAATACATTTCATATTCATTCAAATCGGGAAAGGTAACAAAGTGTTAACTTCTAAATCTAATATGTATCACTGCCTCCCGTTATTCATTTTACATCATTCTTAGCGCGATATGATATATATTTTTATTTGATGTGACGTGATGAAGGCATTGAATGTTTACCCTTATATTCACTGTTTTCACACTGAACGTACGGCAGTGGAGAGTGAGCGTAGAAATCTGAAACTATGACATATCTTATTGGGGCGACTGTACATTCAAGCAACTATTTTAAGTTATAGTACTATCTAACAGAGAGAGAGAGAGAGAGAGAGAGAGAGAGAGACTTAGGATTTAGAGATTATACGCTTTCCAGATGAGAACACAACAAAGCACTTCTCCGTCTGCTCATATATGAGCAATAGGAAACTGTAACTTAGCTAACAAAGGACGCAACGACTTAGATTTGTTTATGCTCGCATACGAAGCAACGATCTTCTTGCTCCTGCAGTGAAAATTCATTTTGACTACAGCGAAATTTCTCATTCCAGTATTCCAAAAATTGTGGTTTGGCATCATTACTATTCAGTCTCATTACCAGCCGCGATAGCGAAGCTGGTATTGTTTTCAGTTTGTCTGCTCGTCTCTCCGTGTGTCTGTGTTTCTGTCAGCACGATAACGTTGCAACCGCTCAAGATATAATAACAAAATTTTACAGGTGTGTAGTAGAGGAAAAATCGATCACGAGTTCGAAATTGGTGAGAGTAGGTCCAGGACGAGTAGGTCAAGGTCTGTGTGTCTGATACCACGATAACTTCGCCACCGCTGAAGTTATCATCACAAAATTTTATAGGTGTGTAGGAGGGATAAATATTTCCTACGAGTTCGAAATTGGTGAAAGTGGGTCAAGGTCAGGGTCATTCAGAGCCGCTCTAGATATGTATCGGCTCGCGGCTGGCGTGATTCTCCCCTTGGGGGGGGGGGAGGACCTCTTGTGGTGTCTTTATATTCATTTGCTATTTACTGTATTTATTTATTTATTTATTTATTATTTATACCCCCAGAGGTTGCCAAGTCCAGTGTGTTTCCCAAACTGTGTCACTGAGTCAATATAGCTATGCTTTTGAAGAATGAAGGCTGGCAAGTTGCAGTCATATAATTTTATGATCATACATGTGGTGTGTACCTGAGGTGTGTCTGTTGTGTTTCTGAGGGATGAGTCCAGAGACAAAGGAGTGAAAGGACACCATCTGATGTGCGTTGGGGCGTACGCATAGGATATGGTTGGGGTGGGTGCGACTATCCAAAATGTCCTTTGTGTTGTAAATTTTTCTATACATTTGATGATATTACTGAATATAACCCTTTGACTCTGATGAGGAATCTTACATGCCCTTGCTGCTAACACATGCATCGCAAAAGCAAATATTTTGGTCTTCAAAGGTTATAACTCAGTCGTTATTTTTCTCAGTGTCGAGGACAGATATGTTGATGTATAATTTGCGTTTACCTATGTTAATTTCATCAGTAATTTAAAACATGCAATTGGTATAGGGAGATGCAGAGTACTAGTTAATAGTTCTTTTGGTTATTGTTGTTGTTGTTATTGGCCCAGGATTATCTGAAGGTGAACCCAGTGGACTGCATACTGACGTTCTTCTCATCTTGCAGTCTACCATCTTCCCTCTGAGGGGACAGAGAGGGCGTTGACGGACATTTGTAAACCTAGGCAGTGGTGCCGCCAGTTTATGTTATGGTGATGAAACATGGAGGCATCCTTCCCTAGTGCTTACTGTTTAGATAAATGTCTGGTATATCGGTATATGTAGTATTAATTACATGATACCAACCCTAGTTCCCACCTAAAAGCTGGGATGAGGTGAGACCCAAAGACAACTAAGAGAACCATATATAAAAAAAAAAAAAAAAAAATGCGCAGTGAAATGGCTCACAAGTCATTCATACATCATTCACACTTTCCAAATTCCTTGTTCCATCTTACAAGGCAAATAATCTTCACAAAGTTTAATGTGTGTGTGTGTGTGTGTGTGTGTGTGTGTGTGTGTGTGTGTGTTTTACATGCGAAATGACTCCGTGTTTGCAGTCAAGAGTTGAGGAAGAAGAAAAAGACCGTAGCTATAATGCTGGTGAGTCATTTAGGCAGATAATAAGGTGTTGTTAAATTTTAATCCTCTAGAATACGATGTGTAAGAGTCGAAATGACATCCGGGCCCCTAACTACTTAGTTTTTAACTGAGGCGAAGATACGCTTGTCAGGTTGGTGATGATTGAATGCAACATGTCCGAATAACATCTACTTACCCAAACTTCCCCCACAAATATATGTTGTCAATTAATAATGCTAACGAATAAAGAGATTATGAAGTAATGTTGCATTCAGCCAATCATCACCAACTTGTCCAGTGCATCTTCGCCTCGATTAAAAACAAAAAAAATGAGTATAGGTGAGCGATGACGAAAGAGACAAACTTTGTCAGAGAGTTTGGCCAAGAGAGTAGAGGGAAAAGGGGGAGAAGGAGGCTGAGACTGAGGTGGGGGTGAGAAGAGTTAAGCTGGATGTGTGTGTGTGTGTGTGTGTGTGTGTGGAGAGAGAGAGAGAGAGACTGTGTAATTCACCGGGTCGGTTAGAGAGACTGGATTGTCGTGATGGTCAGCTGTTTGAGAAAGAGAGAGAGAGCTCATAGAGTCCGATCTAAGGGCAAGACTGTGTGTGTGTGTGTGTGTGTGTGTGTGTGTGTGTGTGTGTGTGTGTGTGTAGAGGGAGACGGGGAGGAATGTGGAGTCGATGGGTGTGGAGTAACATGAGACCTGTAGGGTAGTTGGACAAGATGCAGTGGGTGGGCAACGGATAACAGTATCGTAAATTACTGTATTATGATGAGACAGAATGATGGGTAAGGCTAGAGAAAACAAACAAAAAAAAAACTGAAAATGGCGTCTGAGGATTATGGCATAGGCCTACGGAGCAATTTAATCGAGTCTGGAGAGAATTGATGATGAAATACAGGAATGATGCCAAGTTGAATAATCGTTTGGAAGAAAAAAGATAAAAAGGAAATATTATTGGGGATGTTGATCGAGTAACTGAAGGTTAACGGAAGATATTTCAATGAGAAAGAGGACTGATGAGGCATATCTAGGATAACAGCCGAAGAGAGGTTAACAATGGTGGACATAGTGTAAACTCTTGCTATAACTCAGCATTCAAGATGGCAGGAGGGCAAATACAGAGCAAGTTTAAGTGAAGAGAATATCGAAAGACAGAGTTAGGGATCAAAAGGAGAGAAATATGGGATGGTGAAAAATTACAAGGGGGTGTGACTACAGTACATGGAGTGAGTAGGTGAGAAGTAACATGCAAGTTTTTAGGGACGGCGAAAACAGGATGAAGAGAAATATGGATGACGAGGATATGTCGGTATGATGACGGAAATGATTTTAGCGCAGGTTTAGAATGGTGTGGTAAAATGCTGACGTTACGTATTATAGACATGACGGAATGGTGCCTGGTGGCCTAGTGGTTAGAACGTCACAATCGGAATTTTTGTCCCTCTGTGCGGTACCATGCACATTCTTCGCCGCCGAGCAGTCAGACTAGAGCAGTGTGGCAATGGCGTTGACTGGGTACAGATTATCACTACTTACATGTGTTCCTCGTATGTTTTCTACAGGTGAAATTATCGTGGTTATATGGGTTTTCTTTAAAGTGGGGTTAGGGATTTCGTAACAGCTTTCCCCTAAGCGGTTTATTTGGCATATAACACCAGAAACCTCATATATACCTGTATTACTGATGCGGACAGTGTTAATATTAAAGGGACCGAAATTAACATACAAGAGAATGTTAAGGTATAATATGCTAAATAAATCCCTACCGAAGACGTGCTACGAAGCCTCCCATGCCACCAAGAAAGCAACCCGAAATGACGTGTTATTCCCGCATTGTATTGTGTCATCTCAGGTGCAGTTCCAGGTAAAAAAGTTATTTACCCTACAACAGAGTAGACTCATGTGGAGAGAGAGAGAGAGAGCACATTGCCCTTCTTTCTTTTGTCTGCATTGCGTTTGTTCTAACCTGACGAGGATACCTGCCCCTTTTCAATTAATTTGACGGCTAAGTATTGTCAGATTGGTGGGTCAGTAATTTAAATATTAGCCAGACAGACTCAGTCGTACCTCTTAACTATGACTCATGGAATTTCATAAAACAACATCTTGGTTTTTCAAGTTGGAGTGAAACCAATTTCTGTTTGGTAAAAACAAACGTGCAATATTTTCAGTGTCCTGAAATATTTAACTGTAAGAATGATGTCCACATAATTATTTATTGTAAGGATACAACATTTTCGGCCCAACTTAATTCTTCGTCAGGTACCTTCATCGTCCGAGTCGGGTTGAAACACCTCTTTTTTTGCTATTTATTTTGCACACTGCACCTCAGCATCCTTTGTTCATACAAAATACGTAGATATAGAAACGATGAAGACGGCATATAAATGACTGGTGAGGTATAATATGTAAAATAAACTGCCAAAAAAATGGTGCAAATGACTCATATGCCACTTTGAATACAGCCCTGTAACAACAGATGAATACAAAAAAAAAAAAAAAAAAAAAACGGACAGGAGGCAGCAACCACGAAAAAAACAAAAATGTGCGTACATTTTTATTGGTATGCTGGTAGGAGGAAGCACCCACCAAGCGGCTGCTATGTAATGCTGCCTTAGTTTAGATTCTGGACTGAGTAACAGACCAAGTGGTTCATTGTAGCAAACGAAACTAGTTACTACGCTGGGTGGTAACTACCATATATAGCCAAATACTATAGACGGCTGGTAGTTGAGTTAAGGGAATCGAACTGAAGGTGAGTCCAGGTTGTACATCTAAGGGTAGATTGAGTTTTATTTGGTTAATCATATGATGCCACCCATAGAGGGCGACTGGTAACCCTTAACTTCAATGTCTGGATTAAGTAGCCTAGTTCCGGGCCCCTATGCTCCTTATGAGACAGAAGAGATGAAAATAAGATTGTTTTCCATTAATTCCAGTTTATCTTTAGTTTTCAAATTGAACATTATTTCTTACTTAGGTTACTTTAAGGTCATTGAGTAGGGATACTTTTAGTTTGCACAAAAAAAAAAAAAATGTCATGTGAACAAATGATATATTACATTTCATTAAGTACGGGTAACTCTTGTTTTCAGTGAGCATATTGTTAACAGTTATTCCTTTACCGTGCTATCTCTTTACTGATTTCTAGGCCTAACCTGATGCTGTCCTTAGATAGGATAAAGAGTTCGTGCTGCTGCTGCTGATGATGATGAAATTGAAATGATGAGACTGATGATGGTGATGATCACATCTCTTGTACAGGTGCACCTCCAGTGATCAAGGAACACCCGAGCAACATGGTGGCGCGGCGCAATGACCCCGCCACTCTGAACTGCGCAGCCTCGGGCAGTTCCAGAATCCGATGGTTCCGGGACGGGGAGGAAGTGGTCACGTCATCACAGGATCAGCGTTCACACCGGGTGCTTCTGCCCTCAGGGTCACTGTTCTTCCTGCGGGTCACGGCCACCAGGAGGGACAGTGATGCGGGAACATATTGGTGTGTGGCCTCAAACAGCTATGGCGCCACACGTTCAAAAAAAGCCACACTCATTGTGGCCACACTGGCCCATGACTTCCAGCAGCAGGCTGACTCCTCTATAAAAGTGCTGATAGGGGAATCCATCACCTTGCCCTGCCGGCCTCCCAAGGGCACTCCACCACCTGAGGTTACCTGGCTCAGGGACGGACGCCAGGTCACCAACTCTAGCCGCATCAGTGTCAACCAGGATGGTGACCTGATAATCGTCCGGGCCGTCCAGCAGGACTCGGCTCAGTACATATGTCGTGCCCGCAACGCTGCTGGCACCCGTCAGGTACCGCCATCTCACCTCACCGTCATGAGTAAGTTAACACCGTCACTACGAAGACAGTCTATTTTGTTCTGTTCTTGTGGTCTCCAGGGTATTTTATTCAGCCTTGAGGAGGATTTTCGAACTGGTGGGGTTAGGAATAGCCTTCTTTAACCCCATCGATACAAGAGGTATTTCTTAAGTTTTGTAAAATCGTCTTGTGGTTGCAAGAACAAATTATGGTATAAAAATAACATCATGGGTTGATGGTTGGTCGTGTTTATTATTGACCCTGAATTATATTACCCGGGTCAGCAGACTTTCATCATCATCTCTCTCTCTCTCTCTCTCTCTCTCTCTCTCTCTCTCTCTCTCTCTCTCTCTCAAGTAATCCTTTGGTATTTTATAAAAAAAATATCCTTTGCATTATATGGTTAGTAGTAGTGGTAGTAGCAGCAATCCAGGCTCATTTGAAGGTGAACCCAGAGGCTTGTAGGCTCGTTGACCTATTGCAGTCCACCACCCTCCTTTTGAGGGAGAGTGACGGAATTCAGGAATGTTCGTATAACCAGACAGCAGAGCCGCTCAGTTATATCAGTGCCACATGAAGGCTTCTCTCTTCAGTATCATGAGATTAATATACGTTTCATGTCAACAAAGTTAGATTATCTCTGTTAAATTCAGAAATGGATCATCCGGTTGTTGTTGTGGCTCCAGGCTCATCTGTACGTGAACCTGGTGAACTGCAGGCTGGAGAAGTCCCTTTGTAGTCCATCTAATATAAACAAATACCGTAATAGAAAGCCCTTCACTTTGCAAGAAAAGGGCCTCCCTGCATGCTTAGTTACTGATTTACCATATAGCCTAATTTTAAGTTGCATTATCATTAAGTCGAGATGAGAGTATAATAATTTTGATATACAGATGTTTTATCAATAAGGTTTTAATTCTCCCAGCACCGCCTTGGTTTGAGGAGGAGCCATCCAACATGTCGGTAGCGTCAGGTGCTGGTGTGGAGTTGGGTTGCCAGGCGAGGGGCTCTCCCACCCCGACAGTCACCTGGAGGCGAGTGGATGGAGGGATGCCACTGGGAAGAGCCACTGTTGAGGACCAACGATTAATTCTGCAGGAAGTGACAGTGGCAGACTCAGGTGTTTATGTGTGTGAGGCCGAGAGTGAGGCAGGTGCAGCCACTGCCAGGGCTACACTCACTGTGCTAGATGCTCCAGTGCTGACCCAGCGGCCTCAGCACCTGCAGGTGATCCAAGGCAATGAGGCACGACTGCGATGTCGTGTGGAAGGCGAGCCTGAACCCCTCGTGCTCTGGCGCCTCCCTTCTGCGGACAGGACAGCTGTTCTGTCCCCTGGTCACAGCAGCAGCCATGCCTCAGTGTCAGATGATGGCAGTGCTCTCCTGTTGCACCAGCCAGGCACACAGGACACCGGTGCTTACTATTGCTGGGGGATTAACAGCGGTGGAGGGGTGAGTGGGCGAGCAGAAGTAGTAGTGGTAACAGCGCTGCCTCCTCCAGTAATTGGTGTGGGACCCAAGGACCTGACAGTGGCCCCTGGAGGAGTGGCCAGGTTCTCATGTGAGGTGGTGAGTGAGGCAGCAACAGCACATGTCACCTGGTTGTACCAGCCAGCCGCACATCTGCCATCCCGTTTGCTGAGTCAGCACCCTCACCAGCCTCGGTTCTTACTGCCAGAGAATGGTGCCCTCATCATCAAAGACGTGCAGCTTGACGATGCTGGCATATACAGCTGTCATGTAACGGCAGCAACAGGCAGCATACAGCAGGAGGCTGTGCTTAATGTGGTGAAGAACACAGAGCCAGAGGAGTCACCACTACTGCCACCACCACCCAGCAAGCCCCGTGTACTGGACTGGAACCAAACCTCAGTGCAGCTAAGCTGGATGCCCAACTCCCAGGGCAGCAAGGCTGGTCACCAGTGGTATGATGTGGAGTACTGGCGACAGGGATGGTCCGAGTGGCGGGTGGCTGAAGCTGTCATCACGGAAGAATCATGTGTTGTCAGCCACCTGTCACCAGACCACACCTACACTTTCCTGGTGCGTGCTGTCAACAGTCAGGGGACGTCGTTCCCCAGCCCTTGGTCTGACCCTGTCACCACCAGGGCCCCTCCACACCCTACCCTTACTGCAGACCAGGTACCCTGCTTATAAACTGTCCTAGGTTTAAGTTATAAGTATGGTTGTTTGAATTCTACTATTTTACTCACTCATAATGCCTCCAAATACTTCAAAATTTAAAATGAATATTACTGTGACAATATTAGGAAAAATTAATGTGTAATTATATTTAAAGGAATATTATGGAGATTTTTTTATTGTAAATATTGGTTAGGATCCTTTAAAAATGCAGGATGGTTTGCAAATTACGTTCTCCAATCTTGTGTTTGGTCGAAACTGCTCAGTGTCCTTTTGTGACAAAGGAAAATTCATGACAAACTAATAAGCTTAGGAGTCAGTAAACATAAAAAAACAAATATTGCAAAGCATGAAAAAGGTATGGAACTAAGAAAATGATGCTCTGTAGATAATGGTGGCACTGGCTGAGACATCACAGCAGCACATGAGAATTGGGTTGCGTATTATATGGACCACACTGTACTTAAAAAGGTCTTTAACCATTTCCTACGGTAAACATATCTCCCTAACAGTTGACAACAATTATTGTTAATACGGACTGTTGTCTGTTTTTCGTATTTTGTCAGGCTTAGTAATAATATGCACTACTTCAGGTGCGTGGGGATCGGCGTCGCTTGGCGCGTCCCCTGGTAACTCTAAACAAGGCCACAGCCACAGCAGCAGACAGTGTTAAGCTAAACTGGAGCTTCCTGGAGCCAATGGAAGACTTGGTTGAGGGGATGCTGGTGTACTGGATGGCGGAGGGTGACAGTGTGGAGGTGACTACCGTCCTGGGCACCTCATCCACCTATCACCTCCACAACCTGCACCCCAACACACCCTACACCTTCTTCATCGTACCCTTCTGGCACAGCGTCGAGGGCACGCCGTCCAACTCGTACCACCTCACCACGCCCGAGGGCGGTAAGTTTAAGGCCAATACTCTTGATGGCATAGGAATGCCTAATAGTACCTCCTCCTTAGCAATTAATTTTGCATATTACATACATACCACGCCTGAAATCGATAAATTTTGCGGCTGTATTCTTGCTGGCGTGGGAGGTCTCGTAACGCTTCTTTCTTAGCTACTTATTTTACATACTGCACCTTTTTATCCTCCTGTGCATTACTAAGGTAGGCCTATATAGTGTCAAGAGTAAAATTATGTAAATTAAATAAAGGAGAATATCTGGGTGTAATATGCATGTTAAGTTGCTAAGGAAGAAGTGCCAGCAGTTATGAAGCTTCCAGTGCCAAGTGTAATCTAATCTGACCTAGGTTTCTTTCAGATCCAGGATAGCGGGAAAGACAAACTTCACTACGATTATTTTATTTCTTTTTTGTTAGCTCACTCGATGTAGTGCTGCTATCGGGTGTCTACCCTTTCCTCCATCCTTTTTTCCTTCCATCCTCTTCTGTCTTTCCTTCATTCTTTCCTCCTCCTCCTGCCTGTGGGTGACTCTACACTGAGTGACAAGCCAAGTGGTTTCCTGTACACCAGGGAATATTTACTACGCTGGGTGGTAAGTGGTAACCATATAACCAAATTTTGGCGCCTGGTGGTTTAGTGGGTAATTACGGCACTCCAATCGGATTGAGCCGGTGACGGTTTATATCCAAGGGATGGTTGAGGTTTATTGCACATGTAATGCCACTCAGGGATGAGTGAGGCTGGTCGCTCATCTTAAATGTTAGGACCACCTTGCCTAGCCCCGGGCTCCTACGCTTCTTATGGGGCAACGTAGGATTGGATGATGAATGAATGATGTTAACATAAGCACACTTCCTGTCTTCTTGCTTCTGGATTTTCTCTTACTCAGTCCTTAGGTAAGAAAATTTCATGATGATGATGATGGCTACCTTTTGACGACGACTTCGGTTTAGGAGAGACTTATCGAATTGGAGGAGTTAGGTGTAGCCTTCACTGACCCTTTCCTTTAGACGGGCGATTAGTAGGATGACTAAAATATTCTGGAGGTAGTTGGAATACAACCAAATAAGACATCTTTGGTAGTACTTGGTATGTCAAAGACATGTGGCCTGTTTTTAAGTATTGTATGATAATGTTGTTTAGCAGTGTTGTTTAAGTCTAATTGTATAAGAAACCGTGTTGTAGTTTCAATAATGACAAGGTATTATAGCTACTGTTTTACAGCTTAGGTCAAGTATCGCAATGTTGGTGTATGTGTTGGATGCCAGTGGTCTTAAAGTAATCATGTGTCCCTGGTTCTGTCACATATGTACAGAAACAGTCAATCTGATAGGTAAAAGACAAGCAGAAGTTAGCACTAAGGTAGATAGATCGATAAACATGTACACAAGTCCATAAACCAACTGACTGGAGAAGATAGGTAATGAAACTGATAGGGACAGATGGAAAATATAGATAGCACTTAGAGTTATATTAGACAAACTGATAAGAATAGAGACTAAAAAAAAACTGATAGGTATAGATAGATAAACTGACAGGAAGAGATAGGTAAGACATGAGTTATATTGTTACAACCTAATCTTAACTTGAAGCTTTCACTCCCGTCTTTCCAGTGCCACTGACTGCGCCAGGTAATGTGCGAGTAACGAGGCAAGAGGAGGGTTCAGTGCTGATCGAGTGGTCGGGCGTTAGTACTGAGGAGGCGCAGGGGGAGGTGATAGGGTACATGGTCACACTCAGCCACAACGGTAGTCAGGTTACTGAGACAGTTGGTACACCCTACCTGGAGACTCGTGATTTACTGCCTGGACACATATATACCTTGCGTGTGGCGGCGCTGACAGGTGCTGGAGCGGGACCTTTCAGTGCCCCTGTAGTGGTGGAGGGACAGGGGTTGGGTAGGGCAGTGGCAGCAGGGGAGGTGCTGTACGCCCCACCTCAGTCAGTGTGGTTGGCCTACCTACTGATTCCGCTGGTGCTGTCACTGGTGCTTGGTACAGTGTGGTACTTGTGGAGGGTACGGCACAAGGCACCACCAGCCAGCCAGCCTCATGCACCCCCACTGTACCAGGACCCTTCCATCAATATGTACAGTGACCACAAGGTATGGCGGCCGTCTGACAGTGATAAGGATTCCAGTTTATCCTCCTCACGACTCCTCAAGCCGGATCAGATGGTTAACGAGTATGCAGAGCCTAGGATGCTGCTGCCCAACCACACTACTGAACCATATGCCACCATGGCTCTACTGGCACCATCACCACCACACACGTCCTGCTGCCACCCAAATGATCAGTCTGCTGGGGTGCAGGTCAACTGGGCTGCCATCCTGCCTCCTCCGCCATCCTCTCCACCGCCAGATCTTGACCTGGGGGAGCCAAGGCAGCAAGGGGTGGCGCCCAGGACGTGCTCCAGGGCCTCCCAGTATGATAATATGGGCGGGGCGGACCACTACGGTAGGCCCTGTGATGCCGCCTCGGAGCACACGTATGAGCCGTATGCACAGGTCGTCCCCTCCAACAGATTCCTCACCTTCAGTAGCCTGCAGCGATGTGGTGATGAAGGGCATATTGAGTGCCACCTCGCTCACCCTGGCCAGCCACCACGCAGCAACACGCACTAGCAGTTGTAGCAGTGATAAAACGACATCGTAATAATTGGTGTAAAGGAAGAATTATATGCACAGACTGACACTGACGTAAATATACAAGTTTTGGCTAAACCTGTACATTCAAAACAGTGACAACAGTGCCTTGTATTTACAAAATAACTATATCCACCCATTGATACTGGTGTGAATCTACAACAGCTTTGGTTCAATGTACCGGTAGATATTTTTATCTGCAGTAAGAGAGTCAAGTTCTGGCGGAGGATTTTGTATTTTCACACACAAACACGCATACACAGACACAGTGTAATTCATACATTTAAATATCGGTACTGTGAAATCAACACTTATCCGCTGTGCTTCATATACCGTAACGTCGCCAAAAGTGATAATTTTGATGCGAGCTGTAACAGTCGTGTGTGTGTGTATATATATATATATATATATATATATATATATATATATATATATATATATATACTGTATATATATATATATATATATATATATATATATATATATATATATATATATATATATATATATATATATATATATATATATATATATATATATATATATATATATATATATATATATATATATATATATATATATATATATATATATATATATATATATATATATATATATATATATATATATATATATAAGAAATGCCTTGTACAGTGGTCTGTGTTTATTAACAGAGTGATCTATTGTTTATAGGGAGCATTCGAGTACGCATTACTATGTGTATAGTGATGAGACGAGTTTAATGTGCATATCAAACTGTGAACTATACATTTCTTACTATTTACCAGTGAACAGTAAAGTGATATGTGCGCATGTTGTGTGTTTGTGTTTAGCTATATATACTGAGGTGGTTTGGCCATGTGGAGAGGATGGAGGGTGAAAGACTGACGAAGAGAGTGTATGTGAGTGAGGTGGAGGGGGGAAGAGGGAGGGGGAGGCCGAGGATGAGATGGAGGGATGGGGTGGAGAGGTATATGAGAGAGGGGGGTGTGAGTTGGGAGCAGGACAGTGAAATGGCGGGGGACAGGGCGACTTGGAGGCGATTTGTTTGTGGCCACCCCAAACGGGATTGAGGCGTCTGGCAATAGATAGATAGATAGATAGATAAAAGACTAATAAGTGAACAAAAGATGTTTGTTACTCTTCTTCTTATACTCTGTTATAATAATGACAGACTTTAATAATGCAGTTTATCTCCTCAGTCATAACCTAGTGATATTCCCATCCTCACCCTATGGTAATTCTCCCAGCCATCGTTAGTAATGCCCATCCACGCCACATAGTAAAGATACAACTTACATTATAATGATATTCTCCCTCACACCCTTGTAAAATTTTCAGATACAACTTACAGTAGTACTCTTACAAACCTTAGTAATATTCACAGACACACTTTACTATTATTCCCAGTTACACACTAAATAATACCCCAGTTTCGCCTTCAGTAATACTCTTAGCCACACCCGATAGTATTATCCTCAGCCACCCAAGCAACAACATCCACACCACTGTAATACTATTTTCAGCCACATCATTGTGGTAATATGCCTCATCCTAGTGATAACATCCCATCCACACCTTAGTGATAGTGCAGTTCCTCACGATAGGACTCACAGTATTCTCGTTGGCGTGGAAGACTTAGCAGTGTCTCATTCTCAGTGTTTCATTTATCACTTTACATAATAATATTTGGTTGCATGTTAGTTGCGTCTTTTTAATGATGAGCTGGTATCTGCTATATACTGAGAGAAGTGTGTAATATGGGCAATAAATGGCCGAGGAAAGAGTTGTTACAAGTTCTCCAAAGCCACTCGGAATACGAGACTTGCACTGCCTCCTTTACCCTGCTTTACTCCTCATCCTTGAGCCTACACTACCCTCTGCCCTTTTTCCTCCCCCACCATGCCCGTTAGTCTTCTCCCTTTCACTTTTACTACCATCATTCTGTTCCGTCATCCTATATTCAACCCCGACTCCCTTTCTCCTCTCTTTCTCTGCCTTTTAGTCTCCTCCCCTTCACTGTACACTTCTTCCTTCCCTCTTTTCCCTTCCATTACACCTTATTAACTTTCACTCAAAATAGCCCCATCGTCCTTCAATGCCCCCCACCATACCTTGCACTAACCCAGTACTTCCATCCCTCGCCCAGCCTTTTCCTCTCCCTCCTTTTACACATCCTCCAAAACTCTCGCCATCTCTACCTTCTCCTCCTCCCTCATCCAGTAATACTCCTCTTTCTTCCCTTACCCCATCTTCCCCTCTCCTGTCCACCATTCTCTCTCCTCTCCTTCCTTCATCCTTCCCTCCCTCACTCTCATCCCTTCTCTCCTTCACCCTCTTCTCCCCTCCTTCGTTCATCCTATTCTCCCTCGTTTTATATAACTCCTCCCACTTCTCCTCCCCCAATACTATGGTGCCAAAAACTCCCGTCCCCCCCTCCTCCGATGCTGTATTTGTTACTAGTCATTTCTACGAATTTTATACAAGACTGTATATTTGTAATAAAACATGATCAAGAAGTCTGGATGTTTCTTCTTCCTGTAGCCTATTATTATTATTACTATGAATTGCTGGACTGTATGAATCTGTTTTCTTAGGAACAATCCCGTGAACTCTGGAATCAAATATTATTTAATAAATAAACAACAGAAAAAAAAATAAATGACAGTTCTAGCTTTTTGACTACCAAAATCAAGAGACTGGTGAAATCGCCACTCTTTCTCACGTGTGTGTGTGTGTGTGTGTGTGTGTATATATATATATATATATATATATATATATATATATATATATATATATATATATATATATATATATATATATATATGTGTGTGTGTGTGTGTGTGTAAAGCAGGAGTGCAGACCTCTCTTCTATTTCACAGCCTTCCATAACATTTTCAAGACTACAAGAGTAACTGAGATAAGGTCGGCACCTATCACGTCAATGACTCGCCTCTGCCATCACTCTTCTCAGCCGCTTCATATCTTCGCTACTTTATCCCACCATCTTGCTCTTTGATTTCGTCTCTCATCAACTTCATTTCTACAGTACTTCCCATGCGTTCCTTTAATCCTAATCACATTCATTCCCAGGCAGCACAGCATCACCTGTATCCGGAAAAGCAATTATTTCCTACTCTTCTTTCTTACTTCTACTCTTGCTCTCCTGTCTTTTTTCTTCTTCGCTTCCCTAGTTACTGTACTCTGTTCTTATTCACACAGAGTAACCAAGGAGACAACGCACATCCGGTTTTCAAACCTAACATTTATATGAGTTTCCCACTAACATTTTTTATCTCCTCTTTCCACAATGCATGACGGCTGTCCTTTAATATTCCTTTATTGACATAATTTTACTGCATTCAAACACTTATTCTTTACTAAGTATCCGTCCATCATTTTTCTCAAGGAAAAATTTTAATTCATAAACCCTCGAATTTTTCTGTATGCTCCCTGTTCGCCACAACCTCCCCCCATCCACTCTCACCCCATCGGTCACACTTCTGTTATACTCATTTCTTAGAACACTGATCAGACTAATACAGCACTTTTCGTGCATCCACACTTCCTTCTTCCATCCTTCCAAGCTGGTCAGCTCTGGAACTGCCACTTTCACTCTCTTTACCACAGCCTATGAACACCAGTCTCTTAAACGCAGCGAGTTTTAGCATCTAAGCATTTCAAAATAACCAGGTTTGTTTGTGAACTTCCTTTGTTCAATTTCGATTGGGAGGAACAAGTTTGCATGCATTCAACTTTTACCTTTTCCTGTATTTGCATAAAAAATGTTTAAGCACCGGATCAGTGGATAGTGATGTTTTCTGAGCTTGGCAAGGAACTAAAAGCGTGTTTGTAAATACTCCGCAGTGAACTTTTTTGCCATCACATTAAACAGAGGAAAATGAATCAGTTTGTTAATATGCCAGCCAGGTGCCTTGAAGGTGTCACCAGCACTGATACATAACCCCACCCGGGCCAGCCTGTTTCCTAACAAAGTTTCTTTGGTCCTGATTTTACGTATTGCATCTTATAATTCCGCTGTACAGTATCTGTCTATCTATGTATCTATCCTGTATCTATCTATATCGTTCTAATATTCACTTACTTTGAATTTATTATATAAATGAGGATAGTGAGGTATAACATACGGAAGATGTGGTAAAGAAATTTGTGTTAAACAATCTCCAAAGCGACTACGACGCATAGACGAGCAGATGGGAACGCCACCTACCAACTCTTAGGCTTTAATTAATGCTAAGCAGTGAGTGATGGCATCATATGATACTATATTCACTGCAATGCATTTACCATGAAAAGATATTTGGGTACTGACATTTCTGCATTTGAAATATCTGCCTTAATAAGAACTGCCTAAATTATTGACTTGAGTAAGGTGACATGTCGGATTTTTCGACTATATAATAACCATTACCACTATTATCATCATCAAATTAATAATAATGATAATGGGGGCGCTCACCATTCACTCACTATAGTAGGACTCGCGTAAATTTGCGGCTGTGGTGTGGCCCACACCTGTATACAGTGTTGCCACGTTTTCTATACCGTTATCTCTCTCTCTCTCTCTCTCTCTCTCTCTCTCTCTCTCTCTCTCTCTCTCTCTCCTGGCGGGAGATGTGAGCCACCCTGAGTACTTTTGATTCTTTTATAAGTTATTTATAATTGTGCTTTCATTTGTTAATTTGGTTTTGTTATATTTAGTGATATCATTTTTTGTATGCGGCGACAGATGACCCGTTATTGCAGTACCATGATTGATTTTCATTCATTCATTCTCTTTCCCCTTCCTCCATCTCTCTCTCAGCCTGACAATGCCTCCACCACCACCACCCCCCGTCATGCCGACAATTCATTTAACCTTGCCCCTCTCCTGCATCTCTCTCTCTCTCTCTCTCTCTCTCTCTCTCTCATTGCAAGAGATATTTTGGATATTTTCTTTTACATCATATTGTATATATTGTAAATTTGACATCATTTCCACACCACCCTTGAGGTCAAGGCCACCGACTGGGTGTGGAAGTGTTGCCGCTCGCGAGTGAATAATGTTTTTTTTTTTTTTTTTTTTCGGTATTGGCATATGCCTACTATTTTGTCCTACATATTAGCTTATGATTATAAATGTGATTATTCCTCGCTCTTAAAATTACGGTAAAAGCCAGTAAATGTGAGCATTTTTCCCTAGCAACACCTGTACAAGCTATGCTTGGGTCAATGGAGGGGTACGTACTTTACCTTAGGCCAGACTGGGTGTGTCAGTGTTGCCACTCACAAGAATTATATGAATTATTACTTTTACTGTGGATATTGGCATATTTCTTCTTTTTTCAGGCTCATAATCTTATATCCATAACTGTGATATTATTACCCACCCTAAAACTACGCTAAAAACCATTAAAAGTGATTACAATTTCCATTAGCAACACTGTAAAATATGAATGCCATGTTTCTGTGTTGCTGTATAAATATTTTATGCATAATAAGATTACTGTTGATTCATCCATCAAAATACACAAGTGTAAGTTTTATTCATCTGAATTTATCGTATTTGTGATGCCTTGTACATAAATAGCTTCTGTTTCACATCGCAAGTTGGGGAAACGTGGCATCATTGTACACAGGTGCGGGCCACACCACAGCCGCAATTTTACGCGAGTCCTACTATAGATGTAGTGCTGCTTTGGGTGCCTGCCCATTCCTCTCTTCCTTCCTCCCTTTTCTATGTTTCTTTCCTTCATTCTTTCCTCATCCTTCTGTACACTATCTCATCTGTCTTTCTTTCCTTCACTCTTTCCTCTTCCTTCTGCCTATGGGTGACTACACTGAGTGACAAGCCAAATACAGGAAACCATTTATTATGTTGGGTGATAACCATATAACCAACTTATGGTGCCTGGTGGTTTAGTGGGTACTTAGGGAGCTTCAGTCGGACTAAGCCTGTGTAGGTTTATATCCAAAGGGTGGTTGGGGTTTATTGCTCACGTAATGCCACTCAGCGATGCGTGAGGTTGATTACTTTCATCTTAAATGTCATGACCAACTTGCCTAGCCCTGAGCTTCTGCGCTACTCATGGGGCAACATAGGATTGGATGATGGATGGATGGCTAATAATAATAATAGTAGTAGTAGTAGTAGTAGTAGTAGTAGTAGTAATAATAATAATAATAATAATATCCATCATCATCACCATCATCATTATCATCATCTCACTCATCTTCACCATCTTGTATAATTAAGGAAAGATAAACACAGAGGCATGAGAAACTATCAACAACACTCAGTGATACAAGCCACACAACCTTAGTGAACACTGTCTCTAACCCTTAGGCAATGAAAGGCCAATCCTAATCTGAATAAAATCGCATGGCAATAACAGGAACAAAATATTCAACATTTCTATCGTCTACAGAGGGATAATCATTGAAGAACACATCCGGGTATCTGTCGCCATATACTCTCAGTAGACTGGAAAGGAATTTAAGACTGATGAGCATCTACGATATTGTTCCTCAGTATCACCAGCGTCAGTATGAAAACACTTCCATATATAAGCTCTGCAGTTGTATATATCAACACTGAGGCGTGATCAAGGGAAAGAGTGGAGAATGTGGCAACTTCATAACCTCCTACACGATTACACACTTACAAGCACACGTGCCTCATATGCACGCACACACACCTGTCCTTCCACAACACACACACACACACACACACACACACACACTCCCACATTCTTCCTCCCTCCCTCACCCACACATATAATCTCCTCTTCCCACACCCACACATACACCCTCCCTCTTCCACACCCACACATACAGTCTCCTCTTACCCCAGATAATTTTTTCTCTTCCTACACCCACACATACACTCTGCCCATCCCACACCCAAGCATACATTCTCCTCTCCAGTACCCACACATACATTCTCCCCTACCACACACATATATACACTCTCCCCATCACATACCCACACATACACTATCCATTGCCCATACCCACACATTCATTCTACATTCCACCACATCCACGCACACACTGAGGCACACACTCTGGCCCTTCCACACCCACACCCACACTCCTTTCCTATACCGACACATGCTGTACACCCCCCCTTCCTACGCCTCCACACATTCTTCCTCACGCTCCCTCACACATTCTTCCCCCACACACTCTATACAGTCTTACAACTGTGGTCGGTGTGCGTGTGGCTGGCTGTGTTCTGTGCACTGTATATAAACCCAACACTGCTACTTTGGCTCTGAGTGAAGGACGGTGCACCAGTGTTTATGGGCAAGTTTTTACACTGGACAACAGGCTATACCGAAAATATGATAAGCATTTTTTGCACTTTATACCTGCACATTTTACTGCACCGTACTTGTCATTTTCCAGTACGTCATTACTCTGAATGATGTACTTTTTTTTTTTTTTTTTTTTTTTGCAATAAATTTTTAGATGTATGATGATATTAGGGAGAAGCATTGTTCGTCCGCTTCTCTCTATGGATTGTTAGACGAGAGGTACTCCACTGAATATGTATAATACTTTAGGGGCCTTAGCAAAGCCACATCACACCACACCACACTCCACGAAAGCACCTTCCCACATAGCACCACTCCATACCACGGGCATGAACAAAAGTGTCCTGAAGCTCTTGCATCTAATACCTTTGCACTTGTTCCATTAAAATAGTTTCTTTCATGAGTGAATGTGCGTACTAATAACATCATTAAGTTAGTAAATTTTATATTCATTATGTGTTCACATCTGGACATAGATTTAATAGTCGTGTGGAGCATCGGTAAAGACAATTATTTAAAATTCAGTACACCAAAATAATTGCTGTCCTAGACTGGGATCGACTTCGCTCTCTTTCGATCAGCAGACCACCTTACTAAACACTTGACCACCACTCTCAGTAATATACTGTAGTATCATCATCATCATCATCCGGACCTCCTTTCCCACCCTAGGGCAGGGTGAGGAGTAGCAATTGAAAAAATATGTTCTTGAGAAAATATGTGCACATAAGCTAATATATACAGTTTAAACTCTCATAATAGAATCTTCATGACAACACTCAAACATGTATATCAGGTGGTACGTATCTTACACAGTCCACTTCTAGTTTGTTGCAGGGACGTCTCAGTCAGCGTTACCAGTGTCAACCCTGCATCATCATCTGCTTATCATAACCCTTTCCGTGTTCTGTAGGGTCTGATTTTATAAATCTACTGATTGCATACTGCACTAGAATTTTCACGAAGCATCCAACATGTCTACTTGCTTTCCTCACATCAGCAGACTGAGCCGTCCTATACTAGCAACACACAAGACATAATACAACAATTGATGGACCTCCCTTTATATGTGGTCCTTCCTTAAACCTCGGATAAGGGACTGTACCATTTAACTGGCAGCTGTGTTGGTAGAACCTTGTGAAGGCTCCCACATCAGTCAGGTGTGTGTGTGGTGGTACTGATTCCAAGTGGAGCAGGAGGTGGTGTAATGATAAATGGTAGGCGGGTCACCTGGTGGGCCTCACGCCTGCACACAATGCCACGCTGCGGCTCAAATCACGCACCGTGTGTCCCGCCGACACATTGATGTGCAGAATTAATTACTCAAGAGGGGCATGAGTGAAGTCTTAACCGCTGCACTCCAATAACGTATATTATGTTCTTTTATTGCTACCACCTGACGATTTGATTTAGGTTTGGAGAGATATTTTTCGAAGCATATTAGTTAGAGATTGCGTTCACTACCTCTTGCCTAGTGAGAGTTTTAAGTTGCAGAAAATTGCTTGGTGGTGGCAAGAATATTATCTTAAAATACGTCATCGGACAAAGCTAATGAGGCATACGGAATGCAGGAGCTAAGTTAGGCTGAAGCAGGATGCAATGAAGAGTACTGAGACGACTGGAAGGGACCTATTTGTCGTATTCTAAGTCACTTTGATAATTTCGTAGCACCTCTTCGTCTGTGATTTAATTTACCAGCTACAACTTTCTGTCCTCTTGTATGTCACTGATACAATCTATATTGATATTTAAAAGCATATTAATAGCATGAGAGATTTTTGAAAGTAGTGAGTAAAAAAAAAAAAAACACTAAGAAAGAGGCGCTACCAAGGTTCCAATGCCAACTGGAGTATATGTCTCTTTTTGTTGTCACCTAGAGGATGAGATGCCTTGATATGACACGCAATAGACTGATAGGTAGACAGATCGATGGATAGGCAAATGAAGGCAGTGCTGTATATCCAGGAGCGACATAAATGAAAATCCTTATAACGGGTGTTGTGATAAATGGAAGATCATCATTACTAATCACGCATGATTCACCTATCAGTGTTAGTTGTTTATTAATCTATTTCTGACTAGTTTGCCCTAGCTTCTGTAATCTCTTTACCAACATCTGTTCTCTCTCTCTCTCTCTCTCTCTCTCTCTCTCTCTCTCTCCACACACACACACACACACACACACACACACACACATACAATACAATACAAGTGTGTGTGTGTGTGTGTGTGTGTGTGTGTGTGTGTGTGTGTGTGTGTGTGTGTGTGTGTGTGCACTTTAAATCACAAAGACCTCATAGGAACTGGTTTTGTGTCATTGTACCATATTCGTATGTAACTCATGTCAGTGTATCATTTTAACTTCCTTGTTTTATCTCTATATAAATCCGCTGCTGAATTTATTTATGTAATTCAAGCACTCTACCTCTGATCTGTGTACCTCTGTAGCTACCCTCCCCCTCCCTCATGACCCTCCCTCAGTCTCTCCAATAAAGTAATAGGGGAAAGGAAGGAGGGATAGATACAAGGCACAGGCTTCCTCTGGTCTGTGTGTCTGTGTAACTCTGGAACTCTCCTTTACGAGCAGTGTCAATGTCCGTGTAACTGCCCTCCTCTGTCCTGTCTCGTCCTTCCCGCACCACCACAATATACCCCCTCAGGATGCCAACAAGGCCACCTTGCTATCTCCACACACTATTATTCATCGTCCCGCCAACCATGACGTGGCTTCCTATCTGTTAAATCAAATGCAGGCAAAGGACGACTTCATTAACAGTGTCAGTATACGCCAGTGGTCGGAGGAGGAGATGTATAATGATGATGATGATAAGGAGGGTGAGATGAATAATGATGGTGGTGATGATGATGATGATGATGATGATGGTGATGATGATGATGGTGATGATAATGATGATGATGATGAGGAGGAGGAGATGTATAATTATGATGATGATGATGATGATGATGAGATAAATAATGATGATGAGGAGGAGGAGGAAGAGAAGGAGGAGATAAATAATGATGATGATGATGATGATGATGATGATGATGATGACGATGATGATGATGAGGAGGAGGAGGAGGACGGCGACGGCGACGACGACGACGACGACTACGAAGGTGGTGATGATGCATGCCTGTAGACTGCAGGAGGGTCATTAAGACCAATAAACAACTTTATACTAAACCAGTCTTCCCATAGAATGTGCAGAAATTGAATTTACAACCAGTCTCTCTCTCTCTCTCTCTCTCTCTCTCTCTCTCTCTCTCTCTCACGTCGTCAAGCAGTGTAGACGTCACAGTCCCAACACTCAACTGCTACTCTGTATTCCCCAGTGTAGAGAGCTACGTAATTAACGTGGCCAGTGGCAGAAGTCTTCCTCAAGCTGAATGAAATAGTTTGATGGTATAGAGTAAAATAAAAAAGACGTCGTAAGATTGGTGTGAAGTTAACCAGAGCCGGACACTTGTCTTGCCATCTCCAGACGATATTATTCAATTTGGGAAGGATCTGTAGTAACAAAGAGGTTTATTAAAGCTAAATATCTTTTTCTGCAGTCATAAAGGTGGGCTCACTCAAGCCGAATAATATAATCCGTTGACAGCGAGAATAAACCAAAGAATACGTCACTGGATTCACGAGATTAACTTGTTCCCTTTGTCATGAAATTCCGCAGTATAAGTCACTGGCAATTAATTAAGAACAATCAAGACTCCTGAGTAATTCATTCCACAGATATCTGCACCACCGAGCTACATCTGCTCTGCTCAAATAAACAGCAGAAGGAAATAAGGGATTAGAACTTCGTTTTTCCACCATTTTCAAAGCGTGTGCAATCTAGTCGTTTTGGTATGCGGATGAGGAAGAAGGTGCAGTTAAAGATAACAGTAAAGTTTACATTAACTGTCTTAGTAAATCTCTGAAGGCATCGAGGTGCTGGTATAACAGGGGCCACAAAACACGGCCAATTTCCAACGAGACTTTTAAAAGAACATTCGGCGCGGTAACTTTTTTTTTTTTTTTTTTTTTTTTTTCTGGAGTTACGAGCTGAAGGAGTATTTACGACTAACACCTCTCCGCCTGGCCACCCGGGGCCTGGAAATATATACAATGTAACTGTTGTTAATTGAGAGAGAGAGAGAGAGAGAGAGAGAGAGAGAGAGAGAGAGAGAGAGAGAGAGAGAATTAAATACACAAACCACACACACATCCTGAGGTCCTTTCTCGGTTATTCGATTTTAAAATTATTGAAAGATCTTACTTTTTAGTTATGGCAGTATATGAACATGAAAGCAAAGGAGAAAAGAGAGGGTGAGAGAGCGAGCATTAGATGGGGGGGATTAAAAACTTCATTGGTTGCATTTTTCCGTTCTTTGTTCTCTTACCTGGCTTACAATTTGAACCTTTCAACCGCCTTGAAACAGGCATGAATATTTTTTTTTACGTTTTGCAAGCTTGACTTTATCTGTGCTAATTTTTCTTTATAAACTGTCCCAAAGCGATTTTAGGGGACAAGGAGAAAAAAAATCTTGGAGCTGCTGATTTCAGAAATATTTGGCTCATAATCTGGCTGCAAAGAACTGAGATTAACTGCCACTTGCTGTAGCAACTAAAAAGAATTTTCGTATCAGTAGAACTATATACTGAAAGTATTTTTATTCTTGTTATGACCTTAAGCTATACAGATCTGTCTATCGATATATCTATATACCTAGGCTGCTCCCCACAAAGAAAGGAGGGTAGCCAAGACAGGACGACACACTCACAATTTACTCATCCACACACACTCACATTTACTCGTATTTTAGCCCGAAGGGGAGAAGGGACAGATCCTCAACGCACCACACCGCACGAGGGTCAACTGCGCAGTGGAATCAGCGACATCCCTGCCACATCATAATGGACCCTTACCCGCACCTGACCTGATCGGCTGATTAGACCAAATGCGGGAGAACGTCCCCTTGGGGCCATGTCACTATTTATTACCGGTCGCAATAGCGAAGCTGGTATTTTTATCAGTGTGTGTGTGTGTGTGTGTGTGTGTGTGTGTGTGTGTGTGTGTGTGTGTGTGTGTGTGTGAAATCACGATAACTTCGCAACTTCTCATGATATCACAAATTTTTACAGGTGTGTAATAGGGAGAAAAGTTGGAGCTTGGTGAAAGTAGGTCAAGGTTTGTGTGTCTGTTATCACGATAACTTCGCAACCGCTCACGATATCATCACAATATTTTATAGGTGCGTAGTAGGGATGAAAATCTCCTATGAGTATTGTTTACAGTTTGCCTGTCTGTCTCTGTGTCTGTGTGTCTCATAGCACGACAACTTCGCAACTGCCCAAGATACCATCATAACATTTTCAAGGTGTGTAGTAGGAATGAAAATTTCCTACGAATTCGAAACTGGTGAAAGTAGATCAAGGTCTGTGTGTCTGTTACCACGATAACTTCGCAGCGCTCAAGATATCATCACAAAATCTTACAGGTTTTTAGTAGGGATGAAGTTCTCCTTCGAGTTAGAAGTTGGCAAAAGTAGGTCAAGGTCAAGTTCATACTCCGATCCTCGCTAGGTATGTATCGGCTAGAGGCTGATGTGATTCCTTGGGGAGGGAGGGACCTCTAGTCCATTTGCAGTTTCTCTACAATCATCCCTACCAAGCGCAGCTATTCTTCTTTGCTCTACAGATATCCCTCTCGCATCCAACACTCTCTTCACACTGTCCATTCATCCTATTTGTGTCTTCCTCTCAGCTTTACCCCTCTCACATCAGATCCAGTTAAGTTTTTCCCCAAACGCTCTTCATCCATTTTCTCCATATGCCCAAACCATCGCCACACTCTCTGCTGAACTCGATCAGTCATCTCCCGCATTACTCCATTTCTCCTTCGCACTTCATCATTTCTCACTCGATCGATACGCGTCTCTCCACACATACTCCTTAGATACATCATCTCCATTACACTGAAACTCTTCCTCTCTGCAACACCCAAGTCCCATGTTTCAGCCCCATATTATGCAGTCGGTACCACTACACCCTCATACAGCCTTCTCTTTACATCCATTCTAAGCGAACGACATCTAAACACTTTTTTTCATTCCTCCCAGTACCTTTCCTAATTCATTCATTCCAAGCGTCACCTCTACATCTATTCTTCCATACAGATAAAATTACATATAAAAAATTAACTGAGGTCAACTTTTTTTTCTTATATCTAAAACCTGAAATGCAATACTCGCATAGTTTGTTCTTTTATGTACTGTGGGCGTTACTAATTAACAAACACATTCCGGTACTGAAAGATAACCCTATTCACAGCAACACTTGCCCTCAGCGTAGGCAGGGTGTAAGCAGTCTGCGTAGAAGGAGGCGGTAGGTGTGGCAGTATGAGGTGCCCTTGGGGGGATGTGGCAGTTTTATAATGTAGGGTGATGCAGTATGGAGTATTATTGCGAGGCTCAGCTGTGATTTGCAATTACGCGGGGTGCGACTGTGTGAAATGTGACTGGGAGATGTGACAATGTGCGGCATGACAGGGTACAGCTTGGCTTTGAGTGTAACTGTGAGGTGTGACAGTGCGACGTGTGACAGTGTGGAGCGTAACTGTGAACTGTAACTGTGAGATGTGACAAAGTAGGTGTGGTTTTGTGGCGCGTGAATCGTGTGCGAGCTGTAATAAGTCTCCTAAGGCAGAGTAACATTTTAAAGCTGTTAAATCGTAATACAAATAACAGAAAATATTACCACAAAAGAAGATAAAAATAAATCCCATTAGAGATAAATGCCTCCTTCACCCCGAAATCTTCAAGGCCATAAAAGTGTTCAGTGAGGGTAGCCAAGGCAGTGTGTCTGGTGGTAGCCCCAGCCAGGCCGCATCACCAGGTTTTTCCACACATTAACCACCACAACGGATGACAGGTGTTTCAGGCATCGTTAACTCGCACCTAACCTTGTTGCTCTTTTTGTGAGGTCCCTCTGACTATCCCTCTCTCTCCTCCCTCTCTCTCTTTCTCCGTCTCTCCGTACGTCTCTCCCTCTCTCCTACCATCTTCGTATTTTTCTCTCGCTCTCTTTTATCCTCTCTGTCTTCGCAGTCTTCCCTCTGTCATTATTTCCATTTTCGCATAACTCTGTTTCATTTCTTATTTTCATATATTCCTCTTGCTTATTCTTCTCTTTCCCTCTCTCCTGCCTTCTAAACTCCAATTCCCTTATTTCCTATTTATATCTTTCCATCCTCTCTCTCTCTCTCTCTCTCTCTCTCTCTCTCTCTCTCTCTCTCACACACACACACACACACACATACACATTTAAAAAGTCTTTCTTCTCATTCCCCTTCCTCTTCTGTTCCTAATTCATTACTTCTTAGCCATGTCAGGGATCCTACCCCCACCCCTCTCTCTGCCGTTTTTATTATTATTATTATTATTATTCTGAGGCGAAGTTGACAAGTCGTAAGTGATAAACCATTTTTTTTCCTTCAAGCGGGATTTAAATACAAAGTTCTTCAGCTTAAAATTTTGAATTGATTTACTTGTCACCTGTTGCGTCAGCTGACTATTATGCGATTTTTAATATATCAGGAGTCATATTAGAGACTTTCTCATGAAGAACAAAATTGTTCAGCTTGAAATTTTGAGTTGATCTGACATGTCAGCATCTGCATCAGCTAATGCATAGTTTCGCCGTAGGTCTATGGAGGTAGTCTCTTCTTATTTTAATACTTAGTACTCTGTATAGCCTTTCCTTCCATACACTTAGTTTCTCCTTGCCACCTCCTCTCTAGCTTGTCATGTGCCTCTTCTTGATAATGCCGTATGATCTGGTCTTTTCATTTTATTTATTTTATTTTATTTTTTTTTAGGGGTGGAGGTATTTTAAATCATTATTCCTTGCTTCGTCCATGCCGGCTGAACCCAGTTCCATTCACTTTTCATATCATTGTATTTATTCTTCTTTCAGATATTCACTTTATAATTCTTTCATATTTCGTTGTTGTGTTTGAATTCCTCTTCCTTCATGTCATATTGGTGTAATTTTTGTAATTATGCTTTGACTTTACATTTTCTCTTCCATTCCGTTTCTTTTCTCGTTCGTCCTGGTAATCATTTCAGGATACACTGTCTAATTTATACCCTGTGAATATTCTGTCTACTCTATCTGTATTTCATCCTCATTCCCAAATCCATTCACTACTTCATTTTTCTTCTTTGTTTAATATATTTGCTTCTTTTTTCACTTCCTCAGACTGTAAGCTCATAAAGATTCAGACTAATTTTAATTTCCCATGCCATGAACTTTACCCCCCCCCCCAAAAAAAAAAAAAAAAAAAAAACACGTCCGTCTTAATAATCCTGGCTAAAAACGGATAGATATTTTCAAGAAAGAAATTAGAAAGCGAATTTTTTTTTTTCTTTTTCAGTGGATAAATTCGTAATGGCAGAATATCGTACATCCCCTGATCACCACGCTGATGCATGTGTACCTAAAAACACACTTCTTTGTTATCAAAATGCTCGAGAAAAAAGAAATAATACAAGACTAAGAAATAGTGAAATTCTTTAAAAAAAAAAAAAGTGAGTGATGAGGGCAAAACCTTTACACAGTAGGGACAGAGAAAAGGCGGGAAATAATTTCTAAAAACTACAACAGCCAGAGATTAGAATTAAATGTGGCTGATAATTTACATTTTGCTGAATGAAGCACGCTACGACTGCCAGATGCACGGTGGAGATGAATACCCTTGAACACACACACACACACACACACACACACACACACACACACACACACACATATTCAGTTAAGCTTCAGTCTGTCACAAGCAATCCCTCTCCTTGCCTTACTTAATCCTACACATTTCACACGTCACCCCCTCCTCCACCATAGCATTACTTTCACCACCACCACCACCACCTCCGTACCTACCTGTCTACCTACAAACACACACACACACACACACACACACACACACACACACACACATCAACTCCTACTTTTTCGAGTTCTTTCCCACGACGTAGTAAAAATAGTAAGCAGAAATGGGAACGAGATGACACCACAGCCTCACTAAACTTTATTGCACAGACACTGTTTTAGAGGTCAAGTAACATATTGCTGAAAATACATGTTCCACGTACTGCTATTCAGGTACATCTTTGGCCAGGGGACCGTATTGCATGTGGCGTAGATTTCGTGTCACCTAGTATTTCTTAGCGATTTTTTGTGCATATCACATCCTAACATTCTCTTGTGTATAATTTATAGGTTATCTTTTTAATATCTATAAAATTTGCTGCGGTGATAATCAAGAGGATGCTGTGGTACTTGGGTAGAATAAATGGCTGAAAATGAAATGATACGAACCTCCCAAACCACTGCTAATTCGACTCTGGTCCTTAGTTATCCCAGTTTTTCGTACTAGAACTGCCCTTCCTTGTCGTATTGTGAGTGAATGTTTGAATACCCTGCATGTCAATGAAGCCTCTTGTGTTGGTGACAATTTCTGTGCAACTGCCAAACATCCAAGGTTATGTTAGATTCATATGGCCAGAGGCGCATGATTACAACCTGATTCTGTGGGAGGACTTGTATATTGCCACCTGCTGTCATGAAAGAACGTTAGTTGATTTTTCCTAAAACTATAACAGTTGTGCCAAAGGCTTCAAACATGTCGACATGGTACAGGGTGGAATCAAAGGCTTTTCGTCTCATTAACTCTCTTCCTCTTACTGGCTCCCTTCAACCTCTGTCTCTTCGCCACACTGTTGCGTCTTTATCTCTTTTCTATCGCTGCTTCAATGGTCACTGCTCCTCTGAACTCTCTCCGTGGATCCCTCTACCAGTACGGCGAGCACGTAGCACCCGTCTAGCAACAAACTCTCAACCCTTTTCTGTCCACCTCTCTAATGCAAATGTTAACCGCTACTCCCAGTCCTTCATGTATGCAACAGGTCAACTCTGGAACTGTCTTCCTTTGTCTGTTTTTCCTACCGCCTACGATCTCCAGTCTTTCCAACACAGTGTGTCCAGGCATCTCGAAATGAATGCATCATGAATTTGGCTCTCTATTATTCTGTATTTGTTTTTCTTCTTGGAGGGAGCTATTTGCATGCCCTCGGCCTTTGGTTTCCTCTTTCCTGCATTAAAAAAAAAAAAAATGCATTTATGTCATAGGAGACCATCCTGCGTCTTTACTCGTATAAGCATTTGACAAGATACAGACACACTGGTCATATTTTGGTTTCAAACCCTGGCGTCTTAACGGTGGCGTTCTTTGACCAAAGAATTCTGCCACTGTTTACTGCGGAAGAAAATTACTATACAGTCATCACAGGAGGATTCCGGGTGGTTATATGGTAGTGATATTATACAGTTAAAGAAAACCAGTGATTGGCATGAAGGTGTGATAATGTCAAGCGGTTGATAAAAAAAAATTACTTCAGCAAACAGGAAATTATAAGTGAAGTAAATATTATACACTTGACCAAAAATGAGTAAGAGGTGCAAAATTTAGATCCGGTATCGCAATAAGAAATGAAAGAAATGCATTCGGGAGCCGAATGCTAGTCGGCCGCCTGAATATGATGTCGGCCAAGTTACAAGCTACTTCCAAACCAAATGTGAAGAAAATTCGCAAAACTCTACAGAATTAGTCACCTCGTTTCACAAAAGGCCAGTCAATGTTAAAACTAGTTGACCTTTAGCAGCCATTTTGGTGACTTTGACCTTGACCCAGAGTGCCCATTTTTTAATTCGTCCAAGATTTTGGCCATATCATGCTACCCTGAAGGTTTCATGTTGATAGCTCAAGCTGTTCGTGAGATATAATGGAAACACACACACACACACACACACACACACACACACACAGACACACACACACACACACACACACGGGCAAAAACATTATCGCTCAGCCTTGCTAAAGGCGGGCGATAAAAATCTCTCTCTCTCTAAAAATATACTGTATATATATATATATATATATATATATATATATATATATATATATATATATATATATATTTATATATATATATATATATATATATATATATATATATATATATATATATATATATATATATATATATATATATATATGGATAGATAGATAGATAGATAGATAGGTATACATCCATCTGTCTATCTGTCTATTTATCTATATGTATAATATCAACAACATCAACAGCCACCAACCAAATATTCTATCTACATTTTGGTATCTTTTTTGTGCCACCGCATACGAGGAACGAAGTCTGTTGATTAAGAGCAGCATTTATATATGTCATGTAAACTGCTTTGCCCGTGACGACGAAGGACTTTTGATCCATTTGAGACGACTGGCTCAGAGATACTGTAGATAGATAGATAGATAGATAGATAAATAGATAGATACAGGAGAGAGAGAGAGAGAGAGAGAGAGAGAGAGAGAGAGAGAGATTCATTGATTGACTGATTGGATAATTGATTTGTGTGCTGCATAAAATTCCGAACACAAACAGACGATTCAGCTACCTCAGTGCATTTTTTTTGTGTGTGTGTGTGTCCGACTCTGGGCATAGGCTTCACAGCCTGCTCTCAAGGCCCAGCAGTCCTCCTACATACCATACACCTCTACATGTCACCACTTCGGCGCTAACACCCACCGTCCATATTGAATACATGCCAGGGCTGTCTCATACAGGACTGGTGTATTGGTATTAGCTGGGGTATTTTTACGACATGTCGGCGGGTCTTCTGGTAGATCAGTAAAGCCTGATTTAATGAAATTCAAATCCTTAAACTGTTCCCTGCCCCAGCCGGGATTCGAACCTGGGTCCGTTAGGACTGCAGGCCACCTCTCTACCGATTGAGCCGCCGCCTCCCCCCAAGAAATGAAAGAAATGCATGTAATCAGTCTGTCCAAATATTTGCACCAGCACAAGATACAGCAAACTTCCAAGGGCTAGAAGAGGCGCTGGCAATATAGTGGTGGGATAAGCAGCATTTTCGATTCTCAAACCGGTCAGACTGCTGGACAGAGATTGCATCTCCCCTAGTTCCTGTTCGTCCCGTAGTACAACTGGGGACCTGGATGTCAATTTGATTGTTGTGTGATGTGCTCTTGAGAGAAATTGGACCTTAGCACAAAGTATATGATTTGCTTCAGTGACCTTTCGTGCAGTCAATAGGCATTA
Organism: Coenobita brevimanus; assembly: GCF_032717465.1. Classification (NCBI taxonomy): domain Eukaryota; kingdom Metazoa; phylum Arthropoda; class Malacostraca; order Decapoda; family Coenobitidae; genus Coenobita; species Coenobita brevimanus. The sequence goes on from NC_136966.1 coordinate 5,684,050, forward strand.
TTCCTAAGCCTTATTGTTCTCTAGTTAGTAATACTTCGGGAATTGTCTCTACCAGTCTTTTTCTTGCTCTCTTTCTTTCTTTCTCTCTCTCTCTCTCTCTCTCTCTCTCTCTCTCTCTCTTGATCAGTCGATCGATCTATCTGTCTGTCTATTTATCTCTCACACTGATTACTAACTACGTAGTCGTAAGAGCGTAATTTACCTGCGCCTCTTTGTTCATTTTTCTTTTTTCTTCATAATTTCATCCTAGCTAAACTGATTTAATTTTTTTCCTCCTTGTTTAATGTGGCTTTTTTTTTTTTTTTCCATTCTCCTCTCTTCTGTCTTATTTGAAATCTAGCAACACACACACACACACACACACACCAGTATTTAGTAAGCATTATCCATAACATATGTTTTTGCTGCAATAATGGTGTGCAAGATGCCGACATAAGTGGCAGAGGTGGCAAAGTTTGTGTAGGACGTTTGGGGCGAGTGTTGGGGTAGGTTTATAACATCTCCTGAGTAATTAACAGTATAACAGCCTCAGCCATCATCTTTAACGCACTCGTAAACTGCCAGTGTAGTGCTTTTTGTGGTTCATGTGGCGGCAGTGTGGCCAGGTACAGTCGCTGGCAACAGTTCGTCTAATGTTGCACTTATTTCTGCTTCTGATTTTCCTACGTTGTCTAATATACCGAAGATGAGTTATTGTTGTTATGTTTCTTTGGCCGTATATTAAAAAATGCACATATTATTTTACCTCTCTTCATTTTCACTTTCCTTCACCAGTATGTTTCTTCGATATGAAGAGTCTGAGGAAAGAGGACACACCAAAAGCGTAAAGCAGACGCAGGCGAATATTAGGCAAACTTTCATCCCTGACTATACTCCGAGAGAGATTCCGAGAGACGCTCGTCATAACACAGAGGCAAAAATATTACAGTGTAAAATAAAGCCTGATCCATCAGATTCTGATGGAAGTAACTAAAACTTTCAAACAGTTTTATATAAACCGTGAGATCATCTGCTTTGAGGAAGTCGGCTGGAGTAAGCATTAATGTGGTAAACTGACTTAAATCCCATGATTTAGCATTGGCCGTATTCAGTGCATCCATTAATCTACTAAACCGACCCTTAAATCTAATAAAGTTTCTCTTTTATCAAATAAATCGACCCTTAAATCTAACAGATCTTTAAATCTAATAACTGACACACATACAATAAACTGACCCTTAAACATAATAAACTCACTTCACCGTAAAATCTAGCAAACTGACCCTTAAATCTTATCGTTTAGTGCTGGACATATTCAGTGAATAATTATAATCGCAATTCATTTCAAATATCCACAGAGGGTGGAGAGATGTATGTAAAAGCTTTACAAGTCCCTCGAATCCGTTGACGTATTTTGTATCTTTTTCTTTCTACTACCAGACTACTTTATTTACCTCCAGAGTGACTTCACGAACTGGAGAGGCTAAACTTAGCCCTCATTAAGTCCTTCACTGTTAAACATAATTTTGAAGCTGAATAAACTCAGTTGGATTTAACAGGAATTAAATATAAAACGTGTTATAGGACTGAATGAGTCAGCCTCTCATGTGGCATAAATCAGAGCAAGAAGGCATCTCTGGATACAATGTTCCTCCATGCTGTGCCAGAGGTACAAGACTGCCCGCAGTAAAAGTGTCGGGAGTAGGAGATCGCCACACTGATGCACCAATAAAACGAGGCTGGATTTCAACCCCCATCCTCACACTGTTTAGTCTATTATTGCGGCACGTGTGGAATGCCTGGCTAGTATGTTTTCTCCTGTGTTTGCCTCCATGGTCAACGTTTTATATTTTAGCTCCGACAAAAGCGAACGTGAAGAGGTATGCATAATTCACCAACTAAATGTGCAATGTTGGTATCGTTGTATTTTTGGAGCTTGTATACAATATTCTTGTCACCACACATGATACCTGTATAGTTCTGTTTCATCATCTCGTTCTAGTTATCTCCTTAATAATCTTTACTAACGACAGAAACATATTTATGGGCCACGTCACTAGCAACCTTTAAGCCAGTATGTAAGAATTATTGAAGTGGCGTTAAGTTAATATTCAGGGTTGAAGGTCGAGTCAAGCATGCAAATTTGGAGTGTCAGGATATATAGCCTCGTTACACAAACCGATCGGCTCTGAAATTCTGTACTGAATGTCATATTTCAATAACCATATTTCACTTTAAGTAATTTTCCTTCAGCCTCAGTTTCCAGTTAACCTTTTAGCTGCGATATGCGGACTTGGTCTATTTTTCCGGCTGGCGTCACTAAAGTTTTGCTCTGCTCAGGGAAATCCACTGGAGGATGAAATAGTTAATCATTGCTGTGTTCATCAATTTGAAGGGTAACTAAAAACTTTGTATTTTTCCCTAGCTGATGCTTAATAATCATCTTCAGTTCAAATCATCACATTTGTGTTAAAAGGGTTAACTGACCTGTCAGACATTCCTTGATGTAAAGAGGAACATCCCTATACGTGATTTCTGTCGAGCCTGTAACTAGCCATACTGCTTTACTGATTACTGTCCTTATTGATAACAAGTAACCAAGACCTGAAAAACTTGTCCCATGAAAAGAAAGTTGAACAATCAGGAAACCCAAATCAAGATTCCCGTTCTTTTGGAAATGCCTGAACACACTAAATGTAAAAGACTCGAGACAACAGACAGTGGGAAAGGCAAGCTGTGGCAGACAGTTGCAGAGCGCAGAAGTTGCATAAATGAAAATCTGTTCCTCACGTAGTTTAGGCAGAGAGGGCAGGTTGAGGCGGCAGATGCACGAGGGTATTAGCGGTAACAAATCAGAGGCAAAGATCATGGGTCGACATAAATCTGACAGAGCTGTGTCATTATTGGCTGGATCGGTGCACATCACTCAAGCAATATGCCATTCGGCTTTGTGAAGGAGAGGAGGCAGTGGTGGGGCTATAGGAGCCATGAATTAAACAATGGAAAACTGTTTATCACGAGGGTTTGGAGATGTGTTCAAGATGTTTGATTGAAGGTAAAGCTAGATTCTTTTGATTATTCGATAGATCAGCCATGTATCAGTCAGTTTTCAGCACTCCATCCTTCATATTCATAATCGGAGTGGGTTATAGGTAATTCTTCTAATCCCAAATGACTTTTTACCTGCAATCATGATTCCTTAACTTGGTTAAAATACCTATATATAATTTAGAATAGCCTCATTATTCTGGGAAATATGTTGTTCGTAAATAACTTGCATGACAAGAGATTTAGTTTCCATGTTTTCCAAAAGCACGGTTAAGCAGGTGCAATGCGCCACCAATATGATTGTTACAGTATACCTAATAAACTTATGGAATAAAATCCATTATGTTGTACTCTTCACAGCGTACATCCTCAATACTAATGGACAATTATGGCACACACAAATAACATAAATAAATAAATAAACAAAATACTCTCCTCTTCGATATTGAACTAGGCCACAGCTGTACTAATTACGCAACTGCCGTCTCACGCGATGGTAGGTGTAGGATATAAAACCCAACACTGCTTGAGCCACTTGCCTTGATTATGATTGAGGGTGGCGGAGTGTGTGGTGCCTCAGGGTGGCGTGAGGTGGCCGCCTAACACCACAAGCAATTACCAAGCACCGTTGTACAGTACTTTTCTTTAATGGGGAATGTGTACTCGCCAGTTTAGGGGGTCTCCTTGTACCGTTTCATTGCCAGGTTGTGTCTACAAGAGATACGACTATTTCCTCTCTCTCTCTCTCTCTCTCTCTCGCGCGCGCGCGCGCGCGTGCGTGCTTGCTTGCGTGTGTGTGTGTGTGTGTGTGTGTGTGTAGTGGAAAATATATCCTTACAAACTTATAAAAGGGAATAGAGATGTAAAATGAAACTTAATAATGACAATAAATATAAGGAGGTGCTACAATGCTCAAAGCTCATGAGAACAGATACTGAGCTTCCTTTAATTCACATGGTACATAGCGGGAAATCCTTACAGTTTTTTAGTACCACACCACACCACGCCACGCCACACCACGCCACGCCACACCACTCCACACCACACCACACCACACCGCACCACACCACACCACACTACATTTTCTGTAAATTGCCTTGATGAGATAATGGGATTAGATTATCATAAGCCATACTATTATAAAATACAAAAATCTATTTCCTGGCTTTTGTAACTTGAGAAAGGTGATTACGCACAAAATGCCCAGCTTTATGTCTGGTTGTCTATCTTTTGGCCTGTCTTTTGTTTTGGTTGTTGTATATGTCTTTCTGTCTCTTTGTCCGTCTGTTTTTCTGTCTCAGTGTGTATGTCTCTTTGTCTATTTGTCTGTATATCTTTATCTGTCTATCTATATGTCTATCTGTCTGTCTTTCTCTATCTATCTTTCTATCTATCTATATATCTGTCTGTCTCTATCAATCTGTCTGTTTATCTATCTATCTGTCTATATCTATCTACGGTATCTGTCTATATCTGTCTATCTATGAATCTCTCTATCCAGCTGTGTCAGTCAGTCGATTTATCTATCTATTTATCTATATAATTTTTACTAAACAACCAACTAAGTTTTGTTGGTCAAAATCTCAGTTGTACAGAATTTTTCTAAACGTATCCACTTCTCACAAAGTCGCCGTTAATTGTTTCAGTCCGATGACATCTTTTATTTGTTTTTACCGACTGAAGGAGTCATTTTATTCAGTTTCAGTACGTGCGTGCGTGCTTGCTTGCGTGTGTGTGTGTGTGTGTGTGTGTGTGTGTGTGTGTGTGTAGTGGAAAATATATCCTTACAAACTTATAAAAGGGAATAGAGATGTAAAATGAAACTTAATAATGACAATAAATATAAGGAGGTGCTACAATGCTCAAAGCTCATGAGAACAGATACTGAGCTTCCTTTAATTCACATGGTACATAGCGGGAAATCCTTACAGTTTTTTAGTACCACACCACACCACGCCACGCCACACCACGCCACGCCACACCACTCCACACCACACCACACCACACCGCACCACACCACACCACACTACATTTTCTGTAAATTGCCTTGATGAGATAATGGGATTAGATTATCATAAGCCATACTATTATAAAATACAAAAATCTATTTCCTGGCTTTTGTAACTTGAGAAAGGTGATTACGCACAAAATGCCCAGCTTTATGTCTGGTTGTCTATCTTTTGGCCTGTCTTTTGTTTTGGTTGTTGTATATGTCTTTCTGTCTCTTTGTCCGTCTGTTTTTCTGTCTCAGTGTGTATGTCTCTTTGTCTATTTGTCTGTATATCTTTATCTGTCTATCTATATGTCTATCTGTCTGTCTTTCTCTATCTATCTTTCTATCTATCTATATATCTGTCTGTCTCTATCAATCTGTCTGTTTATCTATCTATCTGTCTATATCTATCTACGGTATCTGTCTATATCTGTCTATCTATGAATCTCTCTATCCAGCTGTGTCAGTCAGTCGATTTATCTATCTATTTATCTATATAATTTTTACTAAACAACCAACTAAGTTTTGTTGGTCAAAATCTCAGTTGTACAGAATTTTTCTAAACGTATCCACTTCTCACAAAGTCGCCGTTAATTGTTTCAGTCCGATGACATCTTTTATTTGTTTTTACCGACTGAAGGAGTCATTTTATTCAGTTTCAGTAAGGGCTTGGATACTGAAGGTGTAAAGTAATAGTAGTTGCAACCACAGGCTCATCTTAACATAAACTCAGTGGACTGAAGTCTGAACTTGCCCTTCTGCTGTCCATCATCCTCCATTAGGGGGATAGGATAGGGACTGAAGGACGTTTGTACAATCAGGCAGCGTCAGTGTCGTATCATATCTGTGTCTCCGTATGAAGGCGTCTGCAGGGGTAAAGAAATCTATTTTTAACTCTTTAACTAGGAAAAGTCTTACCCAAGCTTAATAAAAATGTCTGGATAAAGCAAGAATGAAGTAAACAAGGCTGTCATCGTGCACACCTTTACTCTGATGACGAAGTTTATTCTAATTCATGATGCTGCCTCACTACTTTATTTAGCTAAGTTATTCAACTATGCTAGTGAAGTACTTGATAAAGTCTTAATCTGAACATTTCAGTTCTATCCTAAAGTGAATAAAATTGCATGGAGATAGCAAGAATTACATATAAAAATACGTTATTTGACTGAAAGAGATAAAAGAGAATTAATGGACATTGTTCTGGGGCTGAATTGAAAAGGGAGACTTCATGTGGTGGCACCGATATAAGAGACTGATCTGCTGCCCTGTTATATAAAATTGTCTCATTTCCTTCCCCATTTCCTGAAAGTATGGTGGCAAGCAGGAGGATGGCAATTTCAGCCTTCACTCCACTGGGTTCACTTTCAGATGAGCCTGTATGAGGGACTACTACGTCTCTCCTTTGCTGAATTAAGTAATCTGAAGAGAGAGAGAGAGAGAGAGAGAGAGAGAGAGAGAGAGAGAGAGAGAGAGAGAACGCAAACTCTCCGAACTTTTCGTGTCATCTTAGCCTAACGTCCTCTCATCTAATTATTACTTCATTATGTCTGTTAACTGCTTCTTTCCGTCTCGTTACAGCTATTATTATTACCATCATCTCTATTTGCTTTTCTGTTCTTGTCACTTTCTTTTTACCTCTGTTCCTTTGTCTTGTTCTTTTCCCTTGCTGCTTTGTTCTTTTTTTGTTTTTTCTAGTTTCTTTTCCCTTGCTGCTTTGTTCTTTTTTTTTCTAGTTTCTTTTCCCTTGCTGCTTTGTTCTTTTTTTTTTCTAGTTTCTTTTCCCTTGCTGCTTTGTTCTTTTTTTTTTTTTCTGATTTCCTAGCGGCTTCTTTCAAATTATCTCCTGTTATTCATTTCATCTTCCGTTGCAGTTTAATTCTGTTCTTGCTTACCTCCTCCTTTATTCCTATCTCTTATTTTTCTTCTCTTAGTATTCTGCTCTTAATACCTGTGCTAATTTAACATTTTCTCCTCAGTTTTCATGTGTTATTTCGATCTTACTTCATCTCTTTTTCAATATTCCCTCGTCTCTTCTTTACTTCCTCATTTTGTCACACACAAATTTTTTCTTTTCTTTTCTTTTTTTTTTTTTTTTACATTTCCAGCTCTCATTATCTTATTTCACCTCCTCATCTTTTTCTTGTCTTTCGTATCTTTATCTTAAACTCTGTTTATATGATGTTTTTCTTGCTCATCTCGTCCTTCCTTCTCTCACCGTCTTTCCTCTTGTGTTCTTCGTTTCCTGCTCTGTTTTTTATTTGTCTTCCAGTTTTTTTCCTTTTCCCCTTTCCACTCACTGCATTTTTCTCTCATTGGTTTACTTCCTCTTCACCCCATTTCTTCACACGTTTCCAATTCCTTTCATTTTTTTTTTATATTTCAGTTTGCTATTTCCTTTCTAGCCCCATACGTCTCTCTCTCTCTCTCTCTCTCTCTCTCTCTCTCTCTCTCATCACCTCTACGACAACGAGGACTCTGTTTTACTCGTGCCACCCCCCAACGACTTTATTTTTTTACCATTAGGAAAAGCCGAGGATCGGGGAGAGAAATATGAGTGAGGATGGAGTGAGTTGGAGATAGGACAGCTTGATGTTCGAGGACAAGGTTACAGGGAGGTGATTCGTCTGTGGCCACCCCTTCCAAAATTAAGGCACCTGACTACAGACAAACAGATAAGAAGGATCTCGTTCAGTCAAAGGCCTACGAACAGTCAGCATTAACCTCGTCACTGCAAGAACTATTGGCTCTAGCATCCAGTCCTTTATTTCCACATCAAAAGTTAGAGGCCTTAGGTTAAGTTGCTTAGTCCTGACGTTTAAGGCAAGTGACCAGCAGCGATATCCTGAATGGCAATATGCTAATAATAAGCCCCAGTCACCCATCAGATGCAAACTGTTAAGTACCATATGCAACTGGAGCGTCTTAACTGACTGGAACAAGAGTCGGTTAGTGTTCTATTTTGACCACCAACAGGTTGTTTTTTGCAGTTTAGGAAGGATCTCCCTCAGCACAATCATTGCTTAAGAGATTCCGTTGATTCCAGTTCCAATACACAAATTTATCTGGCATAAAACTCTGAAAGGCTTGGTTTCATTTCACAAGTTCAACGATGCACCCTTCCTCCCTCCCCCCCAAAAAAAGTGTTTCATAACGGCTGTGGTATAACTGTCTTTCTGTTGCCTGTTGTGTTATTAAAGAGGTACAAGTCTTGCCGTTGGCCTCTTCATACATATAATTCAAGCTTTTGCTTCATCGACTTACACGCCTCGCTTATTATCAGTTTTATCAACTTTCATCTTTAATAACTTCAGTATGGAAAACAAGAACACTTTTTCGTAATTTTACCTTTCTCATCTCTTAACTAAATCTCGTCTCATCATTCTGTTGTTGAAATGGCCCACTTCAGAGTCACGGTAAACACACACTGAAAATATTAAAAGTGAAAATAAATCCAGTAACTTATCTTAAGCATCTGATCCCATTGGACTATGTTCGTTTTCTGAATATCCTTTAAGCCAGCACCACCATCACCCCAGCCTTTTTCCCCGTTTATATTACATTTTGCCCTCTTTCTTCTCGCTATCGAGGAATCACATCTGGCCACCTTCGCGCCCACTCCCTAAGAGGTCTACCACCACAATACATCACACCGGCCTGATTCACCCATTTAGATCATAGGAACCTTAAATAAATGCACCACTAGGCCTATGTTACACAGCAACAAAGACCTCGGCCACGACCCCTTCCCCCTCACACACACACACACACACACACACACACACACACACACACACACACACACACACACACACATGCAGGTGGATGGCTGTGCTGGTTGACGTTTTAAGCCCGAGGACACATTGAACATACTAGTTTTGCTATTGCCAGGCACATTCAGTTTAGAAGAGGTATTTCGAACGGGCGTGGACAGTTATAGCCTTCGTCTACACTCTACAGGTCACTGCAAGAGGTCTACTCTAACCTGAATAAAATCGTCTGCGGATGGAAATAATAAAACAAGAGACAGCATCTTGTTGGCGAGTTTAACACTTTCAATGAGGTGACGGAACTTTTAGCTCATTTTTACTTCGGACAATTATATTTAACTTCGGGAAAGTCTCTCGTACTGACGGAATTAATGAGAGCTACTATACATCTAACCCACTCTCATTAATGTTACTCTTAAGTTGATAAAAATAGTTTGATTGTAGTGAGAATATATTACGAGAAACGTAACTATGTCAGTTGGTTTGGCTTCTTCATCCCGAGGACGGCAATTTCACTGTGTTCTACTTAACGTCACTCTGTTTTATTTTAACGTATAATACACTTTTTAGATGTAAAGAATTTAATGAGAGCCAAATCCTTTTCTATGCAATGAAAGAGCGAAAGACTTGGAGACCGGAAATGCTTTGTACTTTACGAGAAAAATACCCAAAGAAAGTCAAATTCAAGATCCATTCATTTCAAGACGCCTGGAAACGTTGGGTATAAAAAACTTAGAGTCATAGGCATCAGGAAATACAGATCGAGGAACACAGTTGCATAGTCGGCCTATTGCATACATGAATAGCTGATAGCATCGGTTAATTCTTATTTTAGAGAACTCAACAGTTCGAAAAGTCTCTGCAAAGCTGAAAAATGATCTGGAAGTCCGACGGGGGGGGGGGGAAGTGGTGAGAAAGATGTGATAGTAGTGAGGAGGGTGAGTCTTGGGCTGCGATGAGGTTTTATGAGTTGAATAAAATCGTCCGTCGTAAACAGGAATTAAATACCAAGCTCTTTTCACCCCGGTCAATACGTTAAGTGTGATAGTTTTAACATTTTTTATAATCTACGATTCTCTCGATCATAGTACTATAGGTGTTGGAGAAGAACGTCTCTGTGTGGTGGCATCAATGTAGCCAGGCAGCTCATCTGCCTGGTTATGCAGACGTCACTCAGCTACTTCCCCTTCCTTCAAAAGGAGGATGGTGGACTTAGGGAGAAAGACAGTTTAAGTGTGCAGTCCAGGATTTACGTTGCAGATGAGACTGGGGCAACATCATCATCAGCAACAACAACAACAACAACAACAACAACAAAAGGGTAAACAGTCTATGGCTGGCGTAAATGATAGGGGAAATAGGTCATTTGCATTCAGAGGGTTAACAGTGTGTGTTTGGAGGGGGATATATACAGGTGAAGTTGGTGGTTGTCCAATGAATAGGTCGATTTAGTCTGTCAGTGTGTGTGTGTGTGTGTGTAAAATGGATGTTTATGTGTCTTACAGCAAATGGGTGGGTCTGTGCTTGGTGAGTGCGTAATAAATAGGTATGCAGCATGTGTGTGCATGTGAGAGAGAGAGAGAGAGAGAGAGAGAGAGAGAGAGAGAGAGAGAGAGAGAATTTGCAATATGTGGATGTAATACACAACTAGAATTTTTACCAGCCGCGATAGCGAAGTTGGTATTGTTTTCACTTTGTATGTGTGTGTGTGTGTGTGTGTGTGTGTGTGTGTGTGTGTGTGTGTGTGTGTGTGTCTGTGTCTGTGTGTCTGTTAGCACGATAACTTAGCAACCGCTCAAAATATCATCACGAAATTTTGCGTATGTGTAGTAGGAAAAAAAAATTCAATCACGGGTTCTAAATTGGTGAAAGTAGGTCAAGGTCTATTGTCTGGTACCACAATAACTTCGCAACCGCTCAAGATATCATCACAAAATTTTACAGGTGTGTAATAGGGATGAAAATCTCCAATGACTTCGAAATTGGTGAAAGAAGGTCAAGGTCAAGGTCATCTTCCGAGCCACGCTGGATATGTATCGGCTCGGGGCTGGTGTGATTCCCTCCTTGGGGAGGCCTCTAGTGTATAACAATTCGGAATCCTCGCTCCTTTTACAAATAGGATGGCAATGGTAATGGTGAGCATAATAGATTTCACTTATACCACAGACAAGTCACCGTAACTGTAACCATTGGCTTGTCAGGTAATCATAATCGAAATCTATTTCACCTGAAATGAAATGACTACAAGTATTTGTTTAAACTGGAGCTGTCTTGCTTAAACCATTTTGTCCGTTGACGTGTTTTTTAGTTCATTCTTGCCATCTATAGAAGACTTTATTAATTCATAAGAGACCTTTTAAGCAAATAATGCCGTCTGGAGGCAGCAAGAATAACATCAGTAAAGCACGTCACCGGGTTGAAGGGGTTAATCACCAAGCTATCCTGCCTGTGAGAAAATTGTTCATGATTATATTTTATTATTATACTACTACTACTATTACTACTACTACTACTACTATTATTATTATTATTATTATTTTGCTTTTTTTGTTCACTGGATGTTATTATTATTATTATTATTATTATTATTATTATTATTATTATTATTATTATTGTTGTTGTTGTTGTTGTTGTTATTATTATTATGATTATCAATATTATTATTTTGCTTTTTTCGTTCACTAGGGCCCCATTCGCAAACAAACCTACACTCAGTCGGTGCAAAAAAAAGACTAAGATTTTTGTAAGACCAACAAGAATCATGGAAGGAGTCTAAATTTCTCAGTCCTTGCCTTTCACACAAAAGCAGATCTTACTCATAACAGCAGAGCCGCGTTTTCGCGACGTTAAAAGTCAAGATATTGTGACAAATACTGATATCGCATATTGACTATAGTGCCGATACCCGTTTTCGCGTGTACCAAAAGTCAAATTAATTTTGAATTCTGAGCATGGCTAGTCAAGATTATCCAGTGTCTCTCCGAGGTATTTTGACCGATACTGACTTTCCATTTTGTAAACCAACCCAGCACTACCGAAGTCGAGCTAAGCTCGACAGTGAAGAATAAAGAGCTTATGGCCTATTGAGACATGAAAGTGGTCCCATATAAGTTTATTTGACATGGAGAATCCAAATTTGCTGTCAGCTGACACTTGTGGTGGCGCCATCTAGCAGCAGCTTTAGTAAAAGTTCTTCATTTAAGCCCGTCGAAATATAAAAATGGTCCCATACAAGGGTATTTGACATTGCTAGTTACTTCTTACAGGAAACTCTTTGAAACAAGAGTCTCGCCGCAGGCCCCAGAACAATTCTCTTCTGGTTTTTCCCTAATGCTACCACAACGTGAGGGTCTTGAGGATTTTGACAATTTTACCTTGTTTCCAACAACAATGGTACAGCTGCCATTTCATCTGACGCCAAAATTTCAAGCAAAAGCCCTGTCTGGTCGGTCACCTGACGATTAATATGTAATTCCTCTACCTTGCAGAAAATCTCCCAAGACAGCCATATGGCTCACGAACGAATGTTCATAGATGGCTGTGAGGTAAAGGCAATACAATCTTGCCGACTCGTTTTCGCGACGCTCACTTGAAACTCAGAATCAGTCAGAATGGATATCAAGATTATCTTGACTTGAAAGTGTCGCGAGAACGCGACTCAGGTAACTGATCGTATGTTTATTTGTGAATCTTCTTCCTGGCTATGAGACATCGCACAAAAACTGTTGGTCGTCCACTTTAAGCTGGTGACGATTTTCTTCCTTTTGCACTTCCTTTTACGTAGCTGTGTTAAGGATTAAGACAGCACAACCGATCTACTTCCTATCCACAGCAATTGTTCTTGACTAACGCCATATTGTAGTACTGTACCGATCTCTTGCTGCTGCGAATCAGTCAAGATACTTGAGTGAAAATAGCAGCTCGTTAACGTACTCAAAATAGAAACAAGACAAAGAAACTATGTCATGGACAATATCCCCCTCCACGAAGGGGATGTGAGGAGAGGGTGACGTGCTATCTTGAAAGGGCCAGTTGACCCTACTTTACTTATGAGTACTACCAGTATAACGATACTGATAAGATGAACATGTTGCAAGTGAGGTGTAAGCTACATGGTAATTTGACAGAGACTGATGTAGGTCACGCCAAATTCTTTCAAGGTAATTACTGAAGGAATACACTTTTCCATACGTTACAGAAAGAAGATTGGAAAATCAAGTGGGAATTAATATATCATGACCACAAAGTAGTATACTTGTGAATGTTATAGTGGTACTTGAAGATGGAAAGCCTACGAAAAGAAAATGTTAAACTACACACACAAACAAAAGATAGAGAAATCATTAATGAATCTAAAAAAAAAAAAAAAATGAAATTCATATACAGCTATCAAAATGAAGTACGTATGAAAATGTGGGAAAAGTATAAAAAGTTGAGAAATGATGCCAAAAGTACCTTAAGTGACAAATGTCTCTGTCACTCGCGATTTTACAATGACAATGAGAGTGATAATGATGAAAAGAATAATGGCATCTGGTTAAATATACACCCCCATCCGATTTTTCCCACCCACCCCCCAAAAAATATATATCTAAGATTATCCATTATCCAAGATAACCTCACCCCCGTTAGCAAGGGAGGAGAGGGGGAGAAATCTATTATCACGACCATTACAACCAAACAAGGAGGAGACGGAGTGATGGAGGGCGAGGGAACCCGAGACAAGCGAAACAAACAATGACTAGTGAGACCCGAAAGAGGATCAGACACCATATACACAAACCTCCATGATGTTTGCCTGCGTATACGATTGTTTGTTACCCGTCCCCGCACCGGAGGGGCGAGGGGTCGGGTATTGTTTTCACTGTTTATTTGTTTTCGTCTGTGTTTGTCTGTAACAGAAAACTACTGGTACGATTCTGAATTAAATTATAGGGATGATGGGCTACGATCTGATCACCTTTTTGAAATCTGGGCCAAATTTCGCCAAGGCCCAGGCTGTAGCGCCAAAAAATGTCAAAACAAAAAAAGGGGGGGCGGGATAAAAAGGATTAATTCCCGAGCTAGACCTCATCAGATCATATAGCCCTGTTAGGGTTACAGGGGAGCGCAACCCCTCTCAGCACAGCAGCCACCGGGAGGGGCGCGAACTCACAACCTCACGATTACGAGCCCGACACCCTACCACAGAGCTACCGCTCTCCCCAAAGGGGGGGGGGGTAAAATCGTTTTTTCGCCCTAACTACTTTCAAATCTGTCATATCGACATGAAACAGAAACCTAAAGGTGCATCTTTCAGATCTGCATCCTATAACATGCCTCATGACATCAGGGGGGTCACCCCCCCAAGTTAGCGGTAGGGGGGTCATTGTCACGTACGTCGGGCCTAAAATTTGAAATGGGCATAAAATCGTCAAGTTTCCACTGATTTACTCCAAGTTTGATATGTGACATCTTTGACTAGATATCCTCTTGTGTTTATACCTCAGCACTAAAATGACTGCCGGGGACGGGTTTGCTGTGTCTTGGCACCGCTTCTTGTTTATACTTTTAGCCTTGCTCATACAACTACCATACCTTTCAGACTCAAACCAGAATGAATATTAAAGTGATAATACTGTATATAGACAAACAAGACTGAATGCTTATGATAAAAACAAATGCAGAAACTTTCATCTTAGCTTATTCATAGTACCACTTATATTATTAGCCTCGCTAATGCCGCTATCAAGCCCTTAATATTTCAATGAATATTAACATTATAGAATACGGCCAAACAAATAGATTCCTGAGAATGATAATTCGCTTCTATGGAGACATACTGTTTAAGAAGCTATTTATGATGCATTATGAATACTTCCTCAAACACGTAGAAAGAGAAGGGCTTAACAGTGAGATGAGAAGAGGGTCACGAATAACCTTCCGTGTAATTCTCTGTTGTAACTATAGCGTGAGCTTGGAGGACGCTGTGAGTGGTGAGTTCGAGCCCCAGCGATAGTGACCGAGTATTTGGGGTGGACGGTCACAAGCTACCACTTTGTCTGCAACAATCAAATAACGAAACCTGCACCATAGCACTGTCTACTTCAGCTGTCTTTTGTTTCACCGTCTGTGCCTTGTAGCCGTCCATCCCCCCCCCCCCTTCTAACCTCCCTATGATTTAACTCAGGTGGGAAAAGGGGAGGGGAGGGGTGAGGGTAAAAGGGTTTACACGGGTCTCTGATGTCTGATTTGTGCTAATTTGTGTACATAGGATCCTGTGGTGATGACAGTTGTGGTGATGGTGATAGTGGTGGTGGGTTGGCAGTCGTTGTAGAAATCGTGGTAGTTATGACAGTGGTGGCGATGATTTTGATGGTTATGGGAGTAAATGTGGTGGTGGTGGTGGTGGTGGTGGTGGTGGTGATGGTGATAGAAATTGTAGTAGCTGGGGCTGTATGGGCGGAGGTGACAGTTTTCCTGGGAATGGGAGTGACTGTAATAGTGGTGCTGGTGGCAAAGGTGGTAGTTTTGGTGGTACATGGGGTAGTTGCGGTGGCTGTGACAGTGATTGTGGTAGTGGTGTTGGTGGGGGTGGTAGTTGCTGTGATTGCAGTGAAGTAGGAGTAGTTGTATTGGCGGTGATAGTGTGATTATGATTGTGGAGGTTATTTTGGTAGTTATGATAACGGAGGGTACATACGGAGAAGCAGTTTTGATGGGGTTATAGTGGTGGTGGTGGGAAATTTGATGGTGGCAGATGTGATGGCAAATATGGTTAACTTCCATTCTGGTAGTTGTGGTAGTAGATGTTATGTTGCAGAAAGCAGTCGTGGTTAGGATGGCAGTAGCAGTTGTAAGTGACAGCAGTAGAAGTAGTAGGTGTTGTGATAGGCATGGTTCCTTCTGTATTAATTTCCTGTGGTTGTTGTGGTAGCAGACGGGATATAAGAGGAAGCAGCTGTGGTCAGGACTGCGATGCTTGATGCTGGTGATTTCAGACGGTACAGGAATGGTGGATGTTACCAAGATAGACTTTATGTACAGAGACAGATTTTACCATTAGTCAGCAGTGTGTTTGTGTGACAGCAGCAGTTGCTGTGTTACATATCAACTTTGCTTGTATTGATATTCTTTGTCAGCGTTCTAGAAACGGGATCATCTCTAGCAGCGGCCAGGTCCGTTTGTTTCTCAATAACGATTTTCGAAAACTGTATGTTTCTCTCCCTTAGACTTTAACAAAGCCAGATCATGAAAAAAAAAAAAAAAAAAAAACAGCACAGCACAGCTTACCACACCACACCACACTATACTACACTACACAGCACAACATATCACACCACACCATACCACAACACAACACAACATACCACATCACAACATACTACACCACAACACACCACACCACAACACACCACACCACAACATACTACACCACAACACACCACACCACAACATAGTACATCACAACACACCACACCACAACATACTACACCACAACACACCACACCACCACACACCATACCACACCCCACCACGCTACACACCACATCACATCACACCACAACGCACCACACCACACCACGCACATCACACCACACCACACCACATCACACCACACCACACACACCACATCACACCACATAGCAGGGTACACCATACCACGAAGCAGGCCATTAACCAAAGGTCATTAACCATTGCCAAGAGGCCCTAAAGCTCCCGGGCCTCATATTCTATTGCTTGGTTAAATTACTCTTACTATCTCAAGGCATCTTTATTTCCCTTAAGTGAGGCGTTTCAATAGGGAGATGCTAAGCCAGTAAAGTGCGCTTTGTGAGCGCGTGGGGAGCGAGCGAGCGTCATCTAATCACAATTTGCTTCTGATATATTAATTCTTCATGATGGTAGCTGAACAATGAAAACTATACTGGAACGAAAGACATTTTCTCACATACACCCCCCCCCACACACACACACTCCCTTGGAAAACTCTAGATTCCAAGGGTTTCCTACGCCTTTATGGTGGGGTTTCGGCTGATCACAAAATTTACTGAATGACTGTATAGCAGGCAAAAAGAATTTCAACTCTACTTCACATGCGAGTAGAGTTATTACGGCAGTTTACGATTAGCGTGACAGTCGGGTCGGGTCGGGTCGGGTCGGGCCGGGCAGCTCATTTCCAAACATAACTGAGAGTAATAACCGCTCGCGTGTAATCAAATGGTGTGAAAGTATCAAAATATTTATGTATGAACACGTCACCGGAGCGAGCCAGCTAGTTGCGTCAATATGATACCGTCTTTTTTTTTCTTCTTCTTCTTTTCTGTCACAGTCCAGTGACTTAACTGGCTTTGATAACCCTTTAGTGTTCAGGGTTAATTAAAAGCATAAAAAGTCAGTTGATTAAAAATGGTTGGAATTAATCGGTTAGAAACATTAATTAACCTTTCCACGTCCAGAAATCCCGCTAAGATAATAAAAAATGTCTTGGTTCCAACTTTACAGGAATAGAATGTATAAGTACGATACTGGAGTGAAGTTAATACGTACAAAAAAAAAAAAAAAAAAAAAAAGACAATAGTTATGGGACTACTTCCGGGCATTATTAACTTTAACTGCTCAGCAATTAAATTTCTGCATAAAAATTTATTGTAATCATCATAGAAAAAGTTGTCGAAACTGGTCAAGCAATTAAAACTCTGGAAATGTTTATGTTCAAAACAGGAGCTATATGAGAGGCAATTTTATACATCTCATTAGCGATCCAATGAACAGGTAGTTACTAGAGCCAGTCAGAGCCATTATGGTGATTATGATGGCTGCGGATAATAAGCAGGTGTGTTGCAACCATGACTGCTGCACGACCATCATTCATTTTTTTTAATCCTTCATAGTATCAGAAGATTTCGTTCAACAATGGACAAACGCGTAAAAATGAAGACCTAACAAATTTCATTAACATTTGAACCTGGATGGAGGACTAGTCTGTATTTCTCTGACTATCGAAGCACAGATTTATTCGTCATTAGGACTCTTTACCAAGATATAGAAGTAAAAAATCCATATATATATATATATATATATATATATATATATATATATATATATATATATATATATATATATATATATATATTGTTACATAGCCTATGATTTCATCATCCTTTGTGTAATTCTAACGTACAGTATGCTGCATGTTTGATCACGAGCGTGTTCTACCTCAGTCCCCCCTTCTACCGTTATAGTAGAGTAAGTCGTTCTTTCTGTTGTTCAGAGCAGGATTGTCAACTCTTTGTCCCCTATAGCTTCATTTGCGCGTCCTTCTTACAAGTTGTATCAAGCTCTGCCGGCCCCTATATAATGAGCTCAGTCTCTGCATTATTGCCACTTAGATCTACTCCTCATTTTGTTCACATCTCTGTCCTCCCCTGTACAGTTGTTATTATTGTGAGTGCTCAGGAAGTCTCCAACCATCTAGCAGCTGTGTGGTGTGAGTATAACTGTTGTTGCGTTTTTTCTTGTACTGTGTAGCGTGGGGTGTTGATTCTTGAGCCTAGTAAGGTTTTTGTAATTCATGTGTTTTGGGTGTCACCCATTATTAACAATATTTTGTATCTGTAATAATTTATCTTGCATTCACTGAGTATTATCTGGTATTGTCATTTTATCAGGGCTGACTTAGATAAATTTACTCATGCTAATTTCGTGTTAATAGAGGCTATTGCAGTTAACCATATATTTAACCTGTTTTTTGCCATTACATTATCCTTATGAGTCCTGAATGTTTTGTTGTTAGTTTGAGCATTAAACTTTAACTTGTAATTTTACCTAACTCTTTTGTTTTGAACCTGGAACTTTACGGGACAGTAGTGATTTTTAGTATTCTCACTTAAAGTGTACATTATCTTTCTCTGTTCCGTAACATAAATTTGGCGACCTCTTATCAGGATATTCAGGATATTATCATAAGGATATTGCTTGATATTTTGTGACTGATTTATTCATGATGTCTACTATTACTACGCTTGATGAAGCCAAAGATTTTTTGTCAAATGTGCAAACAGTGTGTGATGTAGAAAACAGAACAAAGAATGAACTTAAGCTTGTTGCTCAACAATTGGGAATTGCTGTTCGCTCTCATCATTCTAAAGATCAAATTGTTGACATGATTAATGAAAGCTTGTTTAATGTAACTCCTCCAAATGAACAAACGCAGATTGAATTAGCTAAGTTACAGCTAGCCCTGCAGGAGGCTCGTGTTAAGGAGGCTGAATTTCAGGCAAATGCTAAGGAGGGTGAGTCTCAGGCTCGTATTCAGGAGGCACAAATTGAATTTGCTAGGATTCAGGCAGACCATGAGTATCGCATGAAACAAGGTGGAACTGGATCATCTAGCTCTGATGATTTTGATGTGGCTAAAAATGTTAAACTTGTCCCTCCTTTTAAGGAATCTGATTTAACAAAGTATTTTCAGTTGTTTGAGAGGGTAGCTACAGGTTTTAATTGTCCAAAAAAGTATTGGCCAGTACTCCTTCAAACTGTTCTCACCGGTAAAGCTCAAGTAATTTATGCATCTTTGCCTCAGGATCAATCTGATAATTATGATGTAGTTAAGAGCTTGATTCTTAAGGCCTATGAGCTTGTTCCTGAAGCCTATAGAGTAAAATTTAGGACAACTTATAAACAAGATAAGCAATCCCATGTTGAGTATGCAAAAATCAAAGAAGATCTGTTAGAGCAGTGGTTAAATTCTAAGAATGTGGATTCTGATTTTGACAAATTTAAGCAGATGATTTTGCAGGAGGACTTCAAAAGGTGTGTTAATAAAGATGTAAGCCTATATCTTGATGAGAGAAGAATAGATAATTTGTCTGATGCTGCAGTTTTAGCTGAAGAATATGTTCTCACTCACAAGAGATATTATAAAGAAAAAGGGAAAGCTGAGAGTAAGTACGTTGCCTCTACTCAGAGTACAGGTAACAGGAAAGAGAATAAAGATGATGTTTCTCAGGAAGTAAATACCAGCTTCACCTCTAGATTTCAGAAAAGTAAATGTACTTATTGTAGTAAGCTTGGTCATACTACGGAGAAATGTTTCAGGAGACAGCGTGATGTGAACAAAAAGGAGTCTTTAAATATTCAGTCAATTGGTCTAGTGTCCACCCTTGAGAGTACCCAGAATTCTTTAACTGAGTTAACTGAACCTGCTTTGAGGGGTAAATTAAATTCTCATGATGGAGCTCCTCTTTTGAGCAG
Source organism: Coenobita brevimanus (assembly GCF_032717465.1). NCBI lineage: Eukaryota > Metazoa > Arthropoda > Malacostraca > Decapoda > Coenobitidae > Coenobita > Coenobita brevimanus. The sequence goes on from NC_136966.1 coordinate 5,704,075, forward strand.
TAACGTGGGTGACACTCTCAAGAGTTCATGTGCTAATTTCCTGTCTGATGGTTTTGTCAGTCCTCTGGACAGTAATGACAGGAAATCAGTTCAAATATATCGTGATACAGGTGCTTGCCAATCCCTTATGCTGACCAGTGTTCTAGGCTCTAATGTTAATTCTTCTGATGAAACTGTAATCTTACAAGGTGTAAGGAATAATTACTTCTCTGTCCCTCTGTGCATAGTGAATTTAGAGTCTGGTTTTGTTAATGGTTCCGTTATGGTTGGGTTGGTTGAGACACTCCCAATGTGAGGTGTAACTTTCTTACTTGGAAATGATATTGGTGGAAGTCAAGTGTGTCCAGCTCCTCAGTTGTCTAGTGAGCCAGTGGCTGTGGCCCAGGATTGTGATGTCCCTGATGTGTTCCCTGCATGTGCTGTCACTAGGGCTAAGTCTAAAGTTACTGGTGACTTAGAGGATAATGATGATGATGATGATGTTATCCTAGCTGACACTTTTCTTGATAATTTGGACCACTCACCAGATGAGGCAGTACCCCGTAATGTTGATAATTTGTCTCGTCAAGAGTTGGTTGAGTTGCAGGTTGCTGACCCTGAGTTGAAAGGTCTGGCTAACTCTGCTTGCAGTGAGGAAGAGTCAGCTGGTGCTTCTACTTGTTATTATGTAAAGTCAGGAGTACTTATGAGGAAGTGGAGACCCCCAACAGCATCAGCCGACTGTGAATGGGAGGTTGTACATCAAGTTGTCATCCCTCGTGTTTGTAGGCAGGATATCATTAGAGTGGCTCATGATTCCAGTTTGGCAGGACACCTTGGAGTGAGGAAGACTGTGGCACGCATTTTGAAACGCTTCTACTGGCCAGGTATCTTCAGGGATGTTTCCTGGTATTGTAAGTCTTGTCACACCTGTCAAGTTGTGGGGAAGTGTAATCAGACCGAAAAGGTTGCAACTCTAGTTCCCATTCCTCCTTTTGAGGCGCCTTTCACCCGTGTGTTGGTGGATGTTGTGGGCCCTCTTCCTAAGACTTCTTCAGGATTTTCTTACGTGTTGACCATGATTGATATGGCTACTCGTTATCCTGAAGCCATTCCACTTAGAAATATCTCAGCAAAGAACGTGGTTAAGGAAAAGCTAGGGTTCTTCTCAAAGTTTGGTCTGCCCAAGGAGGTACAGTCAGACCAGGGAAGTAATTTCATGTCAAATGTTTTCAAGCAGTCTCTGAAAGAGTTGGACATCACCCAGATCACGTCTTCAGCTTACCATCCCCAGACCCAAGGAGCGTTGGAGAGATATCATCAAACACTCAAATCGATGCTCATGAAATACTGTTTGGAATATCAGAAAGACTGGGATATAGGTCTTCCATTCGTTGTATTTGCGGCAAGAGAATCTCCAAATGAATCACTGGGCTTCTCACCTTTTGAACTACTGTTTGGCCATGAAGTAAGAGGACTCCTTAAGTTACTCAAGGAATGCTGGCTGTCGGAGGAAGATGACGTCAACCTGCTGGAGTATATGATGAAGTTCAAAGAACGGCTGTCCACTGCTTTACAGCTGGCGAGAGAGAATTTAGGAGCTGCTCAGCAGAAGATGAAGACTTGGTATGATATGAAGTCCAGGTTACGCCACTTTCAGCCAGCAGATCAGGTTTCGATTCTGCTACCGGTGCATGGGCAACCTCTTCAAGGCAAGTTTAGTGGTCCTTATTTCGTGGAGAAGAAACTCAGTGATGTCAACTATGTCATCGCCACACCAGATTGTAGAAAGAACAAGCAATTTTGTCACATCAAGATGCTAAAGTTATATCACAGGCAGGACGAAAATAACCCAGTCTGCACTGTAGCTGTTCCACCCGAGTCTGCAAGTGAAGTTCTCTCATGCAGCATGAGCCTGAGTGATAGTTTGGGGAAGAATCCTGATATCATGAATGATCTCCAGACTAAGCTTTCTCATCTAGCTCCCGAGGAAAGGCAGGAGTTTTCGGCATTACTGCAGGAGTACCCGCAAGTGTTCCGTGCCACTCCAGGAAGAACCACTGTGTTGATGCATGATGTCGATGTTGGAGACGCAAAGCCAATTAAACTGCCTCCTTACCGTGTGAACCCAGTGAAAGTTCCTCTCATCGAGAAGGAGCTTGGCTACCTGTTGGGCCACAAGATGATTGAGCCCTGTCAGAGCGAGTGGAGTTCTCCTGTCACTCTAGTCCCTAAGCCAGGTGGGTCACAGTGGCTTTGCATCGACTACAGACGTGTTAATCAGATAACCAAAACAGACACTTACCCTCTCCCTCGTGTGGAAGATTGCATAGACAAGATCGGAAAGGCTAGGTACATAAGTAAGTTTGATTTGTTAAAGGGATACTGGCACGTACCTATGACTGAACGTGCTAGGGAGATCTCATATTTTGTAACACTAGGAAAGACTTTTGCATGTTCTGTAATGCCATATGGTATGAAGAATGCACCAGCCACATTTCAGAAGCTCATGAATGTTGTAACAGAGGGTTTGGCAGGGTGTGTTGTTTATATTGATGATGTATTAATCTTCAGTGACAACTGGAAAGATCACCTATGCCATGTCAGTAAATTTCTTGAGCGTTTGGTTCAGGCTAATCTTGTAGCTAATTTATCAAAGTGTGAGTTTGGTCAAGCTAAAGTTCAATACCTTGGGTATGTAATTGGTGATGGACATGTTGCACCACCAGCAGCTAAGGTTCAGGTTATAAGTGATCTTCCCAGACCTAAATGTAGGAAAGAGCTACAAAGATTTTTGGGAATGGTAGGTTATTACCGAAGATTTGTTCTTAACTTTTCAATTCTTGTATCACCGCTTACAGACCTACTAAAAAAAGGGAGTTAAATTTGTCTGGACCGATAACTGTGAATCCTCTTTCAGCAAACTTAAAGCTATCCTATTAAGTCAGCCAGTGCTCGCTACTCCAAATTTTGCTAAGCCTTTTAAGATGGCTGTTGGTGCAAGTGATACAGGAGCTGGGGCTGTTTTGCTGCAAGAGGATGATCAGGGTATTGAACACCCTGTATCTTATTACAGTAAGGAGTTCACTCCACCTCAAAAGAACTACTCAACTATTGAGAAAGAGCTTTTGGCCTTGATTTTGGGTTTACAACATTTTTCATTTTATTTGTGTTCTGGTTTTGACCCCATAGTCATTTATACCGATCATAACCCACTGAAATTCCTTAGTAAGTTTAAAGATAAAAATCAGAGATTGACAAGATGGAGTCTACTTCTTCAGGAGTATTCATTAGACATACAACCTGTCAAGGGGAAAGAAAATGTTATTGCAGATTGCTTATCTAGACTTTAGACAGATTGTTTTAGAATAATAAGAAATTTCCTTTGTAAATTTCTTTTTCTTTGTGGGGAGGTGTTACATAGCCTATGATTTCATCATCCTTTTTGTAATTCTAACGTACAGTATGCTGCATATTTGATCACGAGCGTGTTCTACCTCAGTCCCCCCTTCTACCTTTATAGTAGAGTAAGTCGTTCTTTCTGTTGTTCAGAGCAGGATTGTCAACTCTTTGTCCCCTATAGCTTCATTTGCGCGTCCTTCTTACAAGTTGTATCAAGCTCTGCCGGCCCCTATATAATGAGCTCAGTCTCTGCATTATTGCCACTTAGATCTACTCCTCATTTTGTTCACATCTCTGTCCTCCCCTGTACAGTTGTTATTATTGTGAGTGCTCAGGAAGTCTCCAACCATCTAGCAGCTGTGTGGTTTGAGCATAACTGTTGGTGCGTTTTTTCTTGTACTGTGTAGCGTGGGGTGTTGATTCTTCGGCCTAGTAAGGTTTTTGTAATTCATGTCTTTTGGGTGTCAGCCCTTATTAATAATATTTTGTATCTGTAATAATTTATCTTGCATTCACTGAGTATTATCTGGTATTGTCATTTATCAGAGCTGACTTAGATAAATTTACTCATGCTAATTTCGTGTTAATAGAGGCTATTGCAGTTAACCATATATTTAACCTGTTTTTTGCCATTACATTATCCTTATGAGTCTTGAATGTTTTGTTGTTAGTTTGAGCATTAAACTTTAACTTGTAATTTTACCTAACTCTTTTGTTTTGAACCTGGAACTTTACGGGACAGTAGTGATTTTTAGTATTCTCACTTAAAGTGTACATTATCTTTCTCTGTTCCGTAACAATATATATATATATATATATATATATATATATATATATATATATATATATATATATATATATATATATATATATATATATAATCATCATCTTCATCAGCCGTTTGAGTATCCACTGCAGGACCGGCCTATCTTGACCGAAGTCGGGACGATGCAGCCAATGTATCTCTACCAAGTGGCTTAGGCTGTCTGGTAGAGATTGTATGTAGGGTGAGAAGTGCTTGTTAGTGTAATTGTAGTGTTGGAGTGGCTTTGGATGTGTGTGTAGTTTGTGAACCAAGTGTAATCGGCCCGCGCAAGGCGACTGGGTACAAGCATACTTTATAGTAAGCGACATTGGTTCAACCACAGCACCCCTTGTGTCCGCTAGTGCAGTACGTGGGCGGGTGAACACTCCCAAAGTTTATTACCCTGGCGGGGCGCCAACCCTGGCTCACCCGTGTACGAAACGCACACTCTGCCACTGTACCACAGAAGCTCCATATATATATATATATATATATATATATATATATATATATATATATATATATATATATATATATATATATATATATATATACAGTATATTATTATAGTATTACAGTATCTGCAGAGAGAGAGAGAGAGAGAGAGAGAGAGAGAGAGAGAGAGAGAGACCCATACGACTTTATTCGGCTTAGAAGAATGTTCCAGTGTTATCAATGGTTAACTAGAAAGCGTCATTTTTTAAAATTTATATTGGAGGTGGTAGCAAAACTTCATTTCATTAATCCTTCCACTATGGGAGATCCTCCCTACTGTAAAGAATATCTTTTGGTGGTAACAGGAATCAAAGTGAGTGCTGCAAGCAGACTCATGCTGCCCACTCACTGCAGTCATATATGCTTCCTTGGCACCGATCCTGTGCTTTGTCATGCGGCTGTGATGAACCAGCCCAACCCCGACATTACATCACCGCACACCGGGCTGCTGCACGCTTTGTGGCCAGGGTGGTGCTGGTGGTGGACACGGCATGGAGGAAGAAGGCGGGGGAATGAAGGAGATGGATTATAATTTGGAGATAAGGAAGTAATAATGTTATAATCCTGCTTTATGAGAATAGTAGTAGCAGTAGTAGTAGTAGTAGTAGTTGTTGTTGTTGTTGTTGTTGATGTTATCGCTCCGCCTTCGATAGTGTTTTTGTACGCGTCTGAAGGCTGTGTGTGTGTGTGTGTGTGTGTGTGTGTGTGTGTGTGTGTGTGTGTGTGTGTGTGTGTGTGTTACCTTATATTTCATGAACGGCTTCAACTATGAACATGAAACCTTCAAGAGATCAGGATATGGCCAAAATCTTGAACGACTTCGAAAATGGGCACCCGGGATCAAGGCTAAGGTCACCAAAATGACTGCCAAAGGACAACTAGCTTTAATGAGGATTATCTGTTATCATTATATCTTTTGAACGGACGGAGCTATTAACATGAAACCTTCAGGGTATAATGATATGGCCAAAATCTTAGAGTTAGAAAATCTCAAGGTCAAGGTCACAGAAATGGCTGCTAAAGGTCAACTAGTGTTAGTATGGATTATCTGTTACTATTATATCTCATAACGGTTTCAGTTATGAACATGAAGCCTTTATGGTTTCAATATATGGTCAAAATCTTGAACGAGTTCAAAAATGGGCACTCGAGATCAAGCTCAGGGTCACCAAAATCGCTGCCAGAGGTCAACTAGTTATCGACCACCTTTACAAGGCGGAGCGATAGTGTTTTTGCCCGCCTCTGTGTGTGTGTGTGTCTGTGTGTGTGTGTGTGTGTGTGTGTGTGTGTGTGTGTGTGTGTGTGTGTGTGTGTGTGTGGTAAGGCCCGTAACTCGCAGCGGACAGTATAGTAATGACGGTGAAGCAGCGACCATCAGCTTCGCTACCCTACGGATTTGCTACGTGGACCAGGCCAAGTGTACTGTGGTGTTATGCAGGCACAGCACGAGAAGAGGGGCCAGTAGGGTGGACCAAGGGAGGAGGGAGAGAGTGGAAAAAGAAGGGGGGAGGAGGAGCGAGGGGTGAGATGGAGGAATATGGAAAAAAGGAATTGAAAAGAAAGGGGGGAAAGTTGAAAAAGTGATGGGAAAGACTAGATAATGACGGGTAAGAGGGGGTGAGGGGGAGAAGTGGGAGGATGTTGGGGGAAAATAGGGAGGAAGATGGGTTAGGAGCTGCAAGAGGAGTGGGGAAAAGAGAAAAGAGAACAGTGAGTGGATGAGAATATTGGAGAGGGCTTGGAAGGTGAAAATAGAGTGAGAAAGAGAGTCGGTAGGTTAGAAGAAGGAAGAGAAATGTGAGGTAGAAGGATTGAGAGAATAAGGAGGGTGAAGCTGGTGGATATCAGCAGGAGCAAAGAAGAGAAAAAGAGAAGGATTTGAAAGGGAGAGAAAGAAGAGGAATTTAAATAAAAAGGAAGGGGGGGGGAGGAAGGGGGAAGAAATTAAAGCGAGGAAAGTTTCAAAGGAACAGAGAGAGAGAGAGAGAGAGAGAGAGAGGGAGGGAGTGAGGGAGGGAGAGAAAGCGGGTGGGACGGAGGAGCGGGGAGGAAATGGTAAACTGGAATGGTAAGGGTAAGGATGAGAGTTGTGGAAGAGATGGGTGATAAATGAGAGAGGGAGGAGAGGGGAAAAGGATAACGAAGGGTGATGGTTGTGGAGAGAGAGGGGAGGGAGTAGTAAAAGAGGAGGCGATGGTAAAAGGGGGAGAAAATAGAAGGAACAGGAGGTGATAGCTGTGAGTGGGAGATAGGAGGGGGGAGTTGAAATAAAGAGTGGGAAGAGTAAGGAGAAGGGGTGAGAGACGAGAGGGGGTGGGTGGGATTGTAGAAAGAGGTAAGGACGAAAGAGAAAAAGGTAGGTGAAGGGTGAGAGGAAAGAGGAGGGGAAAGAGCATGTAGAATATTTATTACGAGAGGATCGCAAAGCACAAGTACAATATGAGCTCCACGGACACCTGAATGCGGGAGGGCATACGTATGGGAACATCAGTGGGGCAGAGCCATACCTCAAGTGTAATCGCTCCAATGGAATAGTAATGCCGTTATAAATTCTAATATACATGATATATGATATGTGATGTGTATATATGTTATATGATATGTACTGCTACCTCCCTTTTCTTGGGGGGAAGCAGCCTAGGTATACAGTATAAATAGTCTGCTGAGTATGATAAAGTTATCAAAATATTTCACCCCCACTTAACTTACTTTTTAGGTTAATATTGTTAAGCTGAGAGACACTTCGTAGGTTTCTCTGCCCGTAAATGAACCTCGTTGATTTGATTCGTCAGGGAGGAAAGGGACGAACATGCCTTAAGTATTAAGTAGTCGGGCTGGAACCGTAGGCGAAAGTTTGTTCTTGACTGTAGATGGGAGAGGGTGGAACGCTTTCACGAATCAGGTAATATTGATATGTAAATATGGGAATGAAGTTTATCCTTTTTATATATTACTTATTTTTATAGTACATTTAGAGAAAAGTGCGTTAAAGCTTTTTCTAACACTTAAAAATGTATTTTATTTCAGTTTTATTGTTATAATTATTTATTATTATTATTGTTATTATTAATATTTATTATTATTATTATTATTATTATTATTATTATTATTACCACTTTGATCATTAATTGCAAGTGGGAGTGATAAATTATTATTGCAATTACATTTACTCCATTTGTTTTCATTAATGTACTTGATATTACTTCTAATTCTTAAAAAATAAATAAAAAATAAAGAGAACATTTTCTGATCTAAGACCGTCTTAGGGTTAAGTGTGCTGGTGTAGGTGAGTGCGTTTACCACACCCTGAGTCTAATTGGTATTATTATCCCGTGCCTCGTGCAGGTAAGGCAGGGTTGTGTGCAGGCGTGACGCAGTGCTGCGTCCTAAGTGGCTTTGGCGATTTCGCAAGGCCTCTTCCATAGCGATTAAGCGCACACATAGTTTGATTAAATAATCGGAAGCACTATATTAGCTTGTCATATACAGAAGCAAACTGGTAAGGAAGAGGCGTTGGAAGATAATGAAACTATGGAGAATACGGTAGCGACCCTTTGATGAACGGAGCCGTAGTCTGGTTGGGAAGAGGGAAAGGACACGTGCAGGGATGATCCAGCCTTCTCCATCACACCAGACTTTCCACTGCCCTGACTCTGACATACGATGTGCGTCCAGGATGGCACGCTTCAGCCATCCCAGAACTCATCCATGAAAGTAGGAAAGGACACCGCCATCCAAAAATTATCAACCTCTAGCAGCATGAAAAACATGTGTGTATGTGGTAACCTCTGAAAGAAAAAAAAAAAAAAAGTAGAGGGTTCAGAAACAAAAGTTGACTTTCATATGCTGGCAAGTAAACTGATGCTGAAATAGGTTAAGCATATATCCCAGCGCATAAATGACAGTCTTTGATATGCTGAATCAAGCTGGAAGGACATGCCCTAAGTGTGAAGGAGACAGAGTGGAATAGAAAGCAAACTTTTACCCCTAACTGTACACACACACACACACACACACACACACACACACACACACACACACACACACACACACACACACACACACACACACAGGTGAAAGGGGGGCACGGACGAGGCAGAAGAGAAATAGGTTGGGAGACAGGAAAATGCGACAGAGTTGATATGCAAAAGGGATGCCTGAGTGTGAGGTAGATCAGGACCAGTTTTTTATAAACGAACCTTGTATATGCAGTAGCGAAAGTTAGTCTTTACTCATACTGCTAGTAAGCACTTGACAGTCAAATCAGAGTGAATACGGTAAGCGAAAAAAAATACAAAAAAGAAAGCTATCATTAATAATACGTAGGTAGACAGGTAGGGAGAGAGAGAGAGAGAGAGAGAGGGAGGGGGGGAGGGCAGAGGTAAGGGCTACTGAAAGGGTAAATGAAAGAGGAATGAAAGAGGAAGTAATGGGAATGAACGACAGGAGATGGCAGACGTGAAAAATAGGGGGAGAGAGGCATAAGGGAAGAATTAAAAAATTAAGAGATGAAATTAAGGAGGAAGGGATGCGTAAGAGAGGAGGGAGAGGTAAAGAAAGAAGGTGAAATGAGATAAAGGGAAGATGGAGGTGAAGAGAAATAAGAGGAGGAATGGGGAGGTGAGTGGGTTGAGAAAGAAAATCAGGATGAAAATAATGAAGGGAAGGAGAAAAGAGGGATAGGGGTGAATGGGGGGGGAAGGGGGTTAGCAAGAGGGGGTAGGGGGAGTCAGTAATGGGTGGGTGGGTCAAAGCGTGAGAGAGCAACACTGGCTCAGCGGGAAGGAACAGTGTATAGGTGTCAGACAGGTTTCAAGAATCAAAACACCCATCCCGCTGTGCTATGGCCGGATAAAATAAAATACATGTAAGGGTGGTGGTGGTAGTGCTGTGTGGAACAGGAACACGGCCTTTGAATATATGATTTCAGTATATTCATCCGTGTATACGTACATATGAATGTGCAGAGAACTGTATACAACTATTATACATGATAATATATATATATATATATATATATATATATATATATATATATATATATATATATATATATATATATATATATATATATATATATATATATATACTCACTAAAGAAAATTAAAACCAAAATCCTTAGAAACAAAGGAGTGGGCGGCTCTCCAATTTCATATTTTCATATAATATTTGCATATAATTACGTGAAAATGGGTTTTGTGGTGCTAATGAGGACGCCTTCTTATGCATCGTTATAACCGTGTGGCTCAAAGCTATTCATACAAATATCCTTCGTCTGCTTCCCTGTTTCCCATAAGGAGGAGGATGGGTAACTTATGCCTGCAGTTCACTGGGTTCACTTTTAATATCATTCTGGGGCCACAGTATTAAAAAAAATGCACACGAACGATTTATCGGTGTTCTTGTATGTCCATTTGTGAATTAACGCGTAAAATCTATAGACACAACTATATGTGACATCATATGTGGCATTACATCATAACACATCAACCTTCAGAACACAGCAACCCTGACTTCAATTGTCACATCATTGTTAACAGCACAGCACAACATAACACAACATAGGTAGAACAGAGTGCAGCAAGAGTTATGCTTCAACTATTAAGGAAATCTACCGGCACAGCATAGCACAACACAGCACAGCACAGATGGAGCAGGACAGAACGAAAGAACAGGGAAACCCAAGAGTTTGGGCGCCGAGTATTTAGGAAAATCTAACAGCACATAACAGCACAGAACAGATCAACACAGAACAGATCAGCACAACACAGCATAGTATAGCAAGCTACGGCAGAAGTGCTGAAAGAAGATCAGAATGGGTCAAGAGTTATCGCCCCACACTGAGGTAACATAAAGAGGAAGTTTAGCACCACATCACAGAACAGCTCAGTTCACCTAATATAAATTTTTACCTTCACTATTAGGGTGGTCTCCTAAGCTGAATAAAATTGTGGTGTTATAGTAAATACGACTATAAGTTAAGAAAGACGTCAAGATGACCTCAAAATGATGATGATGATGATGATGATAATGATATAATAGTGATGATGATGATGATGATGATGACAATGATGTTAATGATAAAGATAATGAAGAAACATTAAGATGATGATGATATGATGCTGTTGCTGTTGAAGATAACGAAGACTAAAACTTCTCATTCCACAAAATATTTATCCTAATGTGATGGATGGTGATATAGAGACGTTGCTGATAAGCTAATATGTGCTTACTGTTATTTTACATCAGACTTGTTTTGTGTGTGTGTGTGTGTGTGTGTGTGTGTGTGTGTGTGTGTGTGTGTGTGTGTGTGACAGACAGACAAACAAACAGAGAGAGAGAGAGAGAGAGAGAGAGAGAGAGAGAGAGAGAGAGAGAGAGAGAGAGAGAGAGAAAGAGAGAGAGAGGGGTTAGTTTCATGATTTTTTAACTAAAATTTCTGCTTCAAATAAATCTGTCGTCTGACATAATAAAGACGGATAAATAGATCGACAGATGGCTGTTACATTGACAAATAAACATACAGACAGGGATAGAGTGAGTAGTAGATGGATCAAATTAACATAAAGTGATCTACAAATAGATCGATAAATAGACAGGTTGTGTATGTGTGTGTGTGTGTGTGTGTGTGTGTGTGTGTGTGTGTGTGTGTGTGTGTGTGTGTGTGTGTGTGTGTGTGCAGGGTAAGATAAAGTGGTGTGTGTAAGGGTGGCGTATTATGTACACGCATGAGAGTAGCGCATTATGTATGTATGTAATGGCATGCCAGTAAGTCACTGCAAAGCCTAGGGTGGAGTCTCATTGTAGGAGTTGGGGGAGGGGGGCAAGGGCAGGGGCATAGCGATTATTATGGCAAATCAAGTTGGGGTTTTACAGGGGAGGGCGAGGCATAGACAGGGTGGAGCAGGGAGGGGCATGTGTGCCTGGGTGGGGCATGGGAGGGCGGAGAAGTGCATGGTGAGGTAGGGCGGGGCTTGAAAGGACGGAGCGATACAGGGCAGGGCGTGGCATGAAAAGATAGGTGAGTAGCGTATTGAGACGGGGTAGGATGACACATGATTAGGTGAGTTATGGCCAATGTGAGACAGAGCAGAGATAAGACAGGGCTGGGAGGGGGATGGTGAGGCAGGCCAGGGTAGAACAGGGCAGAGTAGGGAGGAACTTTGTAAGGCAGAGCAAGAATAAGACAGGGTAGGGAGAGCCATGCTTAGGCAGGTTAGGGATAAGCCAGGGCATAGAGTGGTAAGGTAGGGCAGAAGGGGGGTGATGAGGCAAGATTTGGGTAACCCAGGGCAAGAATGAGCATGGTAAGTAAGTGTAGGGGTAACACACGACAGGGAGGGGCATAATTAGATAGGGTAAGGGGTGAAACTGATGCCACATTGGGCAGAAAACGGCACCAGAACGGAACGATTTTCACATCAAAGAGAGGTGTACTTTGTTCCGTGCTGCTTAACAACAGCAAAGGCAGACGGAGCTTGTCATGGATCCTTCATTGAGAAAAGCTATGACAGGCTGTCTTGTAGTTCTGCAAATTAGTTAGTGCCTCTATCGCCAGATTAATAAATTTGTTGGGTACAGAAGATGATAAAGAAACCACGGCGAGGTGTGTTTAAAAGTGTTCTCCTAGGCTGCTCATCAGAGTCAGAATACGAGTAATAGTTTTATTATACCAGAAGGAAGTCGAATTGAATAAGAAGCACTTGACTCAGACTTTCTTTCAGCAATATTTATATTTATTATTCACCTGTGCTCCAACAGTATATTTTATTGTTACAAAAATTGTTATTAAGCTTATTCGTGTACAAATCGCAGCACCAAACTGCGTGCCAATTTTGTTATCCATTTCCTGTCGCAAATCAAATCTCGCTAACTGTTTGTCATATCGGCCAACAGCTCGGAAAAACAACCATCATATTAGCGTTTTTTTTTTTTTTTCCCCCTTGTGTGCTGTCACTTTAGGGCCGCGTCCACATCAAACGTAATTTGCTGAGGGACGGGGAGGAATAAAATGTCATAGATTTTCTCCTCCCTTCTGTTCTTTTGCACATTTTTCTTCCTTTTTATCCTATGTCACTCCCAATTCCACCTTTTCATCCACTTTTCGACAAGATATTTCATTGCGTCATTGAAGTTTCTCTTCAGTGACAAGGTGAGAAGAAACACACACACACACACACACACACACACACACACACACACACACACACACACACAGATCGACCCTCACTTTATGACTGGAAGTGACAAGAAAGAAGTGGGGAAGAAAAGAAGAAAATATACAAAGATGTGACAACAGTACAAAACTGCCCATAGACACAAACAGTCCCGGGGGAACGATCTAAGCCATGTGACAGGAAGTGACATGGAAATCTGTGAAAGGAAGGAGGAAAGGAAGAAAGAAGTAAACTAAGCGAGATTGAGATACTGCAACAAAACCAACCAGAAAACACACACGCACACACACACACACACACACACACACACACACACACACACACACACCTAGGAAGTCTGTGGGAGAGGGAGGGAATGAGAATGGAAGGAGGGTAAGAGGAGTAGGAATGAAAAAGGAAATAGGGAGGGAGGAAAGGACAGAAGAAGTAAGGTGAACTTAAAGGAGGAAGGAAGAAGGAAAGAAAAGATTGGATTGGGAGGGAGAAAGGGAGGAAATGACGAAAAGAGGGAGGGAAGGAGAAAATGAAGGATAGACAGTGGAAGCAAAGCGAAGATGGAGGAAAAGAGGAGGGGAAGTAGGGCAGGAGAAACGAAAGGAAGAAAAGACGCGAGAAAAGGAAGGAAGAAAGAAGGGAAGGAAATGGAGTCAAAAGTCGGAAAATCCAGAGAACTCTCAACAAACGGCCGGGGGAAAAATGTTCTTCACAAATATTTAAGGAAATTCACAAACCTTAGGGCCATAAAAATGAGAGCTTAGAGTGGTTTTCTTAGAGAGAGAGAGAGAGAGAGAGAGAGAGAGACGCTTGCGTACAAACCGACACACGAAAAGATGAAACAAGAAATTAAGAAATGTATTGTTTACTGGAATGTTTGTATGTTTGTCTGTATATTTAGGTATTTGTACCTGCGCGAGCGTGCACATGTGTGTGTGTGTGTGTGTGTGTGTGTGTGTGTGTGTGTGTGTGTGTGTGTGTGTGTGTGTGTGTGTGTGTGTTTGTACTAGTGCGTTTGTGTTTGGTTCCAGAGGATTCCCTTACCTTTGTAGATACAACGAAAGATGTTTGCATTTACAGACACATGAGCGTTATCAGAATTTGTGTGTGTGTGTGTGTGTGTGTGTGTGTGTGTGATTCATGTGTTCTTGTATCTGTGTGCATGTAAAGTAAGAGCGTGAGAAAGTGTCCGTGCTTGTGTGTCTCAAAGTATAAGTGTATCCGTCCCCATCATGTACGGTACATTACGAGCGAGTATTTGCAAACCAAGTGTTCAATGTTGTGCGTGTATCCTTACTGCCATGGTAATAATGGAATGTATGGAAAGTGTGTGTGTGTGTGTGTGTGTGTGTGTGTGTGTGTGTGTGTGTGTGTGTGTGTGTGTGTGTGTGTGTGTGTGTGTGTGTGTGTGTGTGTGTGTGTGAAGCATGCGGATCGAAAAGGTGTGCCTATGGCTTGTGTTATAGGTGGCATATGAGAATTAGAAATAACTTTTAATTGTGTTCATTATATCTAAATTTCCTCATTATATTTTTGAATACGTGTGCTGTAACGTTCAAGATGGCAGTATATAATAAGTAAAATAAATGGCTGAGGAAAAGACGTTACGAAATCAGAGAAACGATTTGAAGACTGTCATTTCCATACTTCACTCAGCAGGGAGGTTAGTATCTGTCCAGCCCTAACCTGACGTAACTCAGTTGTCAACCTTAACTCAGCAGCATATTCTGAGGCAAGGGGAGATCACAGTGAAGCACTCCAATTAAAGAAACCCGAAAGAAATCTAACCCGTATATGTATAACCTAACCCTACCTTGCATCATTAACTTAAGAGTAGTAACAGAGAGAGAGAGAGAGAGAGATAGAGAACGAGAGAAGGAATGAAATATATTGAGAGCACCTTAAGTACGCAGGTTTTAACGAAATGTAAAGGCTTGAATAACAATTTTCAGACTCCCTGCCCTTAAAGTCGACCCTGACATTCCCAGAAGAAAATACGGAAAGGAAACAGAAGGATAAAAGGAGGATTGAGGAAGAGGGAAAGAGACAAGATGTAGGGAGAGGGGAGATGGGGGGAGCGGGGAGTAGGGAAAAAAATATATAAAAAGGAGAGGGAAGAAGGAAACAGAGGATGAATGGAGAGGGGAGGATAAAAGAAGAGGGAAATGGAGTCAGAGGGTAGAACGAGAGAAGAAAGGAGAGGAGCAGGTGGAAGAAGAGTTTGAAGGACTGAGAGAGGAGAGGGAAACAGAGAGGAGGAAATAAAGAGAAGAGGGGGTAGGAAGAGAGAGGAAGTGGGAAGGAGAGGAGAGAAGAGAAAGACAAGGAAAGTTAGGAACAGAGAGAAGGTTGGTAGTAGAGGAGAGACGGAAAAAAAGTTGAGGAGAGAAAACAGGAAAGGGGAGAAGTACAAACCGGAAGGAAAGACATGACAATGAAATACAGAGGAAAGAGAAGGGCAAGAGGGGCAGAGCACAGAACTGGAATGAGGGAAGAAAAAAGGAAAGGATGGGAGAATAAGAGGGAAGTCGATCAGGAATAACAAGGAAGACAACATTGGTAAAATAAGGAGAGAGAAGAAGTGAGGGATGAACGAGAAGAAGAAGGGTTAGGAAAGAAAGGAAAGCAACGTAGGAGGTAAAGGAAGGAGAGGGGGAGAGGAGAAGCAATGCAAGAAAGGAGAATGGAGGAGGAGGAAGGAGGAAATGTGCATAGTGTAAAAGAAAGAAGGGGAGAAGAAGAGGTGCGAAGGAGGGAAGGAGATTAAAAAGGAAATAAGAGAGAAGGAGAGAGACAAAAAGGAAGGAGGGAGGGAAGAAGGAAAAGAAAGAAAACTGGACAAGCCACCACAAAGTGAAATCATAGGCGATTTACTCAGAGGCGGACAACGTAACAGTGAAACAATAGTCCTGAGCTGCATTTAAGATTTCGTAACAACTTTCCATTAGCGATGTCTTTTGCTTACTCCACCTCAGTATCATCTTGTAAGCTACAAGTTCATGTTATGTCCATACTAAAACTACATAAATTTGCAAGCTAATGCTAAGGTGTAGAATGAGAAATATATCACAGAGGAGGCAATGTTAAAGAAGATTCCCGTACCACCCCATATATGGCCCCCAGACAGTCTCCCGTTTACCATATTTCTGTGCTTCTTCCCACACGCTGCATCATTATAAGGAAAGGCCATGACAAAACCGCCTCTTGGCATTCCTGCACCGAGTCGACAACACCGTTAACTCCTTCCACAACACGTCGCCCTCCCTCATAAACTCCAAAACTGGTACTGCTTGAATTTAGCGTATGTTACCCAGGGAGGACAGGCCAACATCCATCCCAGCCCCGACACCTATGAACTGCAGAGTAAATATTTCTTCAGCCATTCTTCTCTTGTCACCAACACACTCACTCTCATACTTAATTTGGCAACCCCACGTGTAATTTTTTCTCATCCTTTCTTTTTTTTTCTTTTTCTTTATTTTCTTTAGTTTCGAATTCAGATATCTATGTATCTACTTTCTCTATGTTTATATGTGTATATGTATGTATGAGAGAGAGAGAGAGAGAGAGAGAGAGAGAGAGAGAGAGAGGACAGGCAAAGTAATGAAAAGAATAGATGGTCTGTATGTTTTAAATATTTTCTGTGCATTTTCACTGGACTCATCACTCTTTCGTTACATCAGGTATATGTCTGTACCACTCGGCCACAGACCCCATTTTTTTTCTTCCTCATCCGCTCTCTCCTCTGTCTATGCATGTCGTTTACTGAAATGTCCTGTTGTTGCGATTCACACACACACACACACACACACACACACACACACACACACACAGTTGTTTCACACATATATACACTTTCGCTTTTCACATAAACTCACATAATCGCTCCAACATACACAACCTCACTCATTTCACTTCACACTCACAAACACGAACACACAAACAGAGATACAGACACCCTTTCACACATGCAAACAAACGCTCTTATATGGACATATTCCTACACACAACACACAAATTCATGTACTACACACACACACACACACACACACACACACACACACACACACAAACTTCAGTCCATCTGTTTACATATTCCCTCTTTCACTAAGCAGAGTAACATACTGTGGTTAAAGATTACTAAGACCTTAACCACGATGGCATTTTGTTAGTTTTTGTCATCCCAGACTATTTTTCAGAACAGAAAGCATTCCTTTCACTGAATGGATCAGCAAAGCCTGTACCGTATTTCTTCAGTTCAATAAATCTCTCCTAAACTGAATAGAATAATCTGAAGGTTAGATACAAGGATTTTTTAAAAAGTGGAATGGTAGACAAGACAAACATGCCATGAATATCTGTGTAGATCCACTCCTCAGCAGAAGACTGTATGAAGCCTAAAGGCTCAAAGCAAACGTGTATAATGACATAGTTAGCTCTGCAAGGGTTTCTCTAACAATGCCGTATTTAATTCTAAAATGGAATCTCTCTCGGCAGCTTGGCAGTACATTTGGGTCGAACCTCTTCATCATCATTATCATTATCATCAGCATCATCGTCCTCTTACGAAAAGTGCGTACTTTACCCACTCCTGGAGCCTCCTGTGCTCACTGTTATGCGTCCCTAAGCTTTCTTCTTCTCTGTTCGTCTTTATCTTCGCGCGTCTTCTTTTCGTCTTCACCTCTTTATTTGTTTTGCTTCATCCTTTTCACCTACTCCGCCCACGTTCCCTGCCCTGCCTCATATCCCACATGAAGTCTCATCAGCTGCTTAAGTGCTTGACAGGAGACGGAAAAGGTCAGGCAGGTTGTGATGAGAAAGTTTGTAGAAGAGAGGAAGGGAGGCTCTGGTAGTGAAAGGGTGAAAGAGGGGAGGAGGAGACGCACTGTAAGGGTTGATGAGGGATGTATGCAACGCCCCCAGTAAAAGAAAAATCCTACCCTGAATGTAACCGTCTGTTATTTGCACGAATACATAGAAAAAATGTTCATCGTAGTGAAAATGTTAACACCGGCCACACCAAAGCCCTGTGTTACGTTCAAATAAACACGCTCTCTGGGAAAACAAATCAGCCACGTTGGTTAGTCTCGCTTTCGTAGGGATCGAGTTACCAACGAGAGCCTTAATTATAAAGGATCCAAGGCCATTTTGAATCATAAATAACTCTTTACACCAGATAGCAATGTTGTCCAATACTGCTTCCTCTCTTGTATCCTTTTCTCACACACGTTGGTTACACCTTTTGTAGAATTAGCTGTCCCTCTCTCAACAGATATCCTCGTTATGGTCTAATACATCTCCCGTTATCTCTGCCTCCAATATACTCCTATGTATACTGAATATGCTCATGCACCACTTTTACCTCCATAGTCACTCCTGTTTGGCTGGAAAATGTTTGTGACAGTGCGGGGGAGGGTGAAAGGATAAGATAAATAAACACTCCTATAAACATCAACTCAAGGCAGTTTATAAATATTGGTGTGCCTCGTGGACACTTTTGGTTGCTGTGTTAACAAATTTTAGGACATACTCAGGGTGTTGGATATAGTGGAGATGGGGAGAGTGATTCAGGAGAGATATTAATATTTCATTTAACGCTCTTGAGATCCGTCGCGAACATGGGTAGGTGATGAGTCAGTTAGTTTTGATGATCATCATGATCATGATGATGACGATGATGATTGTGGTGTGTGTGTGTGTGTGTGTGTGTGTGTGTGTGTGTGTGTGTGTGTGTGTGTGTGTGTGTGTGTGTGTGTGTGTGTGTGTGTGTGTGTGTGTGTGTTCCACAATGCAGGAAACTCAGTAATTATCAGTTTTTGCGTTGATTCACAGTCGTGATTATCTATCCATCCATCCACCAATCTACCAGTCTGTCTGTCTGTCTGTTTCCCTGTCTATCTATATTGGCAGAGACTTTTTCTTTTTTCTTCTGCAAAGTGGGACCTAAACATGAGTCCTTTCAATCGTTTCTCTCCCTCTGCAGATGGATATTATTCTTGTGAATCATTTAGCAGACCGGTTATATCAACATCAAGGATCGTTTCACAGTTAACACCACGAATTTCACATGCATCCCTCTCACTAAGCACATCTTTTCCACTTTTTTACTTTGCCAGCATGTGATTTGGTGGATAATACACTCCCTCGGAGGAAAATATCCAGCCATACAATCGATCTCATTTGGATTACTACGGTAGAGTTACTCAGTACGTTATGCAGCTGTACGATGTGAATATATGCTTTCTTTGTACTGAATCTCTCGTGCCATTAAGGGTGCTGTTGGGATATGTAGGTACCAGGTGACTGTGAGCCTCTTGTCTCTGTGATGAGAGCTGGTGACACATTGTAAAGCAATTAGATAAAACTGTGTTCCAATCCTGGGTGCATCAAAATGTGTTTCCTCTATGTCTGTACTCATCAAGCAGCATAATATGCCGTCTGATATAAATTCGAGTGTGGCGTGTTGTATTCTAGGGGAAGGAAGTGACTTGGTAAAAATCGATTGTCGCAAAACGATCCTCGTGTAGTCGATAGGCATTAATAATATGCCTTCTTCTTCCTGGTCTCTTACTCATATTTAACGCAAGAAAGAAGGAACCGAAGGCCAGAAACCAGCAAGATTGTTCCTTCCAAGAAAAAAACGAAAACATTATAACAAAAAGCCAAATTCAAGATCCGCTGATTTCGAGATGCCTGGACACTGCGTTTGAAAGACCGGAGGTTATAGGCAGTAAGATATACAGATAGATGAAAACAGTTCCAGAAGTGACCTGTTGCATACATGAAGGACTAGCAGTAACAGTTTACTCTTGCAGGAGGGAGTTGGACAGAAAAGGGATGAGAGTTAGTTACTAGCTCGGTGATAGGCGCCCAACGTAGTGGAGGAGAGATGCAGGCAGACAGCTCTGAGGAGTAGTGGCCATTGAAGCAGAGATAGAAAAGAGATAAAGGTTCAACAGTGCTTCAAAGACACAGAGGTTGAAGGAAGCCAGTAAGAGGAGGAGTGTTATTGAGACAAGAAGCCTTTACTCCACGTTGTTGAGAAGTGTTGTACATGGGACGCCTCCCCACATTTGAGAGTTCTACTCTTCACGGGAGGGGAATAAACCCGTGTATAAAGCCAACAACTGTGGAGGGGTAATGAAGACAGAGTCGGCTTAGCACATCTAGTCTCTTGGAAGAGAATGAAACCCCAAATATGTTTAAAGATGATGCAGGAATGAGCTGGATGTTGCAAAAAAAATTGAGGATATTCATGCGGAAGATTTTGATAGGATGAAAGATGGAAGAACTGAGTTTCTGGTGTATTAAAATATGATTATTTTTACCCTAGTCGGATATATGAGCCAAATCAGACATTAGGTGCGCAATAGCCTCATCCCTTGTCTGTTGAAGTATTTTCTGAGATAGGCACTACGAGAAACGAATGGAAAGGCGAAAAGCGGAATCATCAGCGTTTGAGTTTATAACGCCAAATGTATAGCTTAGAAGGGCATTGGTGACTAGAATAGAGCTGATGATAGCACACAGCCCTGATGAATGCCACTATTGATAGCTCTAGGAGAAGAACAGTGGGCGCAGCAGCAGCTATAGAACGAGCAGAAAGGAAGCTAGAGATGAAGGCACAGATAGAATGAATGAAACCGTAAAAGGACAGTTTGGAAATTAATGATTTGTTTCAGACTCAGTTGAAAGCCTCCGAGATGTGAAATGCAATGTGACAAAGCTTTCACCAGTCCCGACAGGAGGATGACCAGGAGTCTGGGTGGTAGGTGAGAAGATCACCAGTGGAGAGGCCCTGACAGAATCCATATTGATGATGGCAAAGAAGGTAATGATAGGAAAGGTTTTTTAGCTCCAAGAGTCCTTGCCTGAAGGATTTTGCTGAAAGATGCTGGGTGTACCGCCCTCCACCTGTCGGCTCATGGTGACGAAGCTCATAGGTTCCTATCCCAGGGTTCCCTTCTTTTGTTGAAAATGCCCAGTTCCGTCACATACTGGAGACTCGGGGTGCAAAATGGTTAAAATTTTGTTGTTATGAGTAGATTAAAAAAAAATGAAATACACAATGCTAAAGCAATTGGACGATAGTCTGAGGGCTATGATTGGTCTCTTCTCTTTGGGACAGGGTGAATGAAAGCAAATATCCAACAAGACATAAAGGTGCAAGTTGACAAATGCAAACGAGTTTGCCTAGACATGGTGTAAGAACAGAAGCACAGTTCTTCAGGACAACAGAAGGGACCCCATCAGGCTCATATGCCTTGTTAGTATTGAGGCCAGTGATGGCAGAAAATACAACAATTGAAGAAATTTAAGTATCAGCCATGAGGAAGTCAGAGGGGGTAAATAATGGAGGAACAGCACCGGAATCGTCGAAGGTAGAACTGGAGGACAAAGTCTGAATGGAATTCTGCTTTATCAGTAGAGGAAACAACTACAGAGCCACCAGAGTGGAAAAGAGAAATGCAGGATGATGAGATAAAGTTGTTAGATAGGTTTTTGGCAAGGTGCCAGAATGAGCAGGAAGAAATAGAGTTGGAGAGTTCAAAAGAATGAAGTTATTTTTAGCACAGTGAAGATCAGACTTAACATGATTCCGGGCAGAAACATAAAAGAAATGAGACTAAAGGGTGGCTTGGCTCCATGACCTTTTGTAGGCCCCCTCCTTGTTGTGAACATCATTAGAACAAACGTCATTAAACCAGATTTTTTTTCCATTAGTCACAGGATAAGAGAAAGGAATGTATGCTTCCATGTGCAAAAAAATACAAGTAACCTCTGTAATGCACAAAGGACACTCAGATGGCCATGGAAGGAGTAATCATTCCAGGGGAAATAAAGAAGTACTGCCTAAGGGCCTCCCATTCAGCAGCTCCAAAGTGCCACAGCCGCCGCTTCTTGGGAGGGCCCACAGGCTTTACTGGAGTGGTAGGACAGGTTAAGGTGATAAGGTTGTGATCATTGGAACCCAATGGAGAGATAAGATTAACAGCATAAGAAGAAGGATTAGTTTTTAGGAAGAGGTCAAGTATGTTGGAACTCATTCCAAGGTAGTGAAGGATATGGGTTGGGTGCTGTACAATCTACTATAAATTATTAAAGATAGATAAGATGTTGGCTTGTTTGCCAGGTGGATCAGCGAAAGGAGGGGAGAGCTAGACGTGGTGGTGAACACTGAAAGCACCTAGTAAGGAGATTTCACAGAAAGAAGAAATTTATAGGGTGTGCTTCATCTCAGAAGTAAGATTTTCGAAGAATTTTTCATATTAGAATTAGCAGACAAGCCAACAGCACAGATGTATTTAGTCAGAGAATAACCGATAGCTGAAGCAAGAGAGTAGAGAATTTAGAAGATTCAGGTTCTGGAACATGGGTGCAAGTGCAAGATATGTTGTTGCATACATATACACAACATCCATATTTGGTTTTGAAGTGAGTATAGGGATAGTAGGAGGATACAGAGAAGGATACAGTTGAGTTCGGTGAGGAAGAGAAGGTGAGGCTAAGAGGAGGAGAGACGGTGTTCAGCAGAGAGAAAGTTTGAGGAAAGGACGTCAATGTTGCAGAAATGAAGAAGTGAGTCAGACAGTGGTTCGGGGCTTCTCTCTTGGTCGTCATTTGGAGAGAGGCAGATGGTGAGGACTTTTATGGTCCGCTCCCCCCTTCCTGGGAGTATCAGAGGCTTGGTGCTGAGATGCCATTTTTTTTTTTTTTTTTTTAGGAACTGTATTGTGTAATGTGCATGTAGTTTGGTGTTGACAGTTAGAGGAACTTGTACTGGAGAGCATGGTGACCTGTTCTCCGTTTTACTTAAAGACTGAAAAAGTTCAGCAGAGGGGGACGGTCAGAAGCTAGTCCTGAGGGCTGATGAATCGGGAGCTCAAACCCTCTCCGTCATCAGCTTTCCACCCGCCTTTGGAGAACTGCCCTGATCGACTGGTGCTATAGTCTTCTCCCTGTAATGCACTAACTGAGAAATCTATCACGAAGACTGACTGTTCAGTGTTGTGCAGAGGCTGGGGGATCGCATTGCCTTGCTGTTTGTACTGTAGATAATTAAAGAATATTACATCCTTCTGTATAGTGGTTTAGTACGTAGGTTATGAGTTATTAGGCTATATAGTTTTGAACACCCGTTTTAGAAGTGGCGTCTCGTATCCCAAGAGGAAGAAAAAGTTACTCACCAGTCAGCTCTGTAACTCCTTCAATGTGGCGACTATATATTTTTTTTATTTGATTAGGGTACCACCAAGAAAATTTTGTTCGGTTCGGTATGGAACACTAGTAGTGGACGATTTAATGAAGGATTAATCTAATAACTCAAGTGAGAGAAGTTTATCCCAAGGTTTGATGAAATCTTTGTTGATACCTAGAATAAGCTAAATAATTCTTCACTGGAATGTAGGGGTTAATAAGAAACTTTTTTTTTTTTTTTTCGTTTTGATACTTTTAGGCAGGGTCATTTATCTACCCTAGTATGTTCGTTATTGTAACTTCTTCACCCCGTTTCTTATTGTTTTTACTTCATTTGTACTAACTCGACGATTTTATTTAGCAGAGGAGAGATTTGTCGAAGCAGAGGAAAGATTTGTCGAACTGGAGGGATTAGATACAGCCGTCATTAACAACTTTTCAATCAGAAACCCTTCCTAGAATGAAAAGGATAGTATGGAGATAGCAGGACGAAAGTAGGCTATAAGTCCTCGGAGTCAAGGAATTTACTTCAGTGGACTTTCCTATAGCTAAGGAAAAAAGGGCGGGTGGTTGCAAAAATAAGAAACAATGGTAAGAAGTCCGAAGATACATTAGGCAGAAGAGGACTGATATGTATTCCAGCCATAAGGTATACTGATTATTCCCACAGTATGGTCCTTTGTATCAGCAATGCCATGAGTAATGTATCACTGTCAAGTAAAGTTCTTTAGTGATTCCCACCTCAAGGGTCACACGTAAAGTTGACAACCTCTCGTGTCGTTCTGTACATTTTGATAATTAGGATCATGCAGCTGCAACGACTGACACATGAATATTAGGACACAGATCATGATATCAATGTCGTTTGCTGTCGATTCACCTGACTCATCTGCAGAGTTTATGGAAAGCAAGAGAGATGACAGAGCTTTTCTTGTCTTTAGTACCGTCCCCTTTCCTCCTCCCCAGTTCTGCAATTACAGGAAAACTTCATGTATTGAGCAACATGTCGCTGTTGTGTATGTCTTATTCGATTGTGTGGGCCTCTTATAGTCTTGAGTATAGACAGTATATATACCGTGAAACGGGGGAAGGGGGTATTTATGTAACAGAGAAGTATATGTGTGGGTTTGCTTAGTACTGAAATGAAGTTCTGTGGTTGATAAAAATGAATATATACAGGACACTAAAAAAAGCATAATGCAGTAGAAAACACCTCCATGCCATACACACTACCACACGATACACACTGCCATCCCGCAGTCACTGTCAAACCATACACTGCCATACCATGAACTATCACACCTCATTCTGCCAACCTTACACTACCAAACAATACATTACCACAGTACACACTACCATACCACACCATGAGTCGTATTTCAGGTGGCTTTGGGAATTTCGGATCGTCTCTCCCTTCGCGAATTGTTCTTCACAGCATAACTCAATATCCATTGCACCGTAAATCACTGATGGAAGCTATGCCATCGTCAAAATTTTATAGATATCATCAAAGAGACTTGGAAAGTGAAATAAGCAAAATTAATTGCAAAGATGAATTGCTTCGAAACCTCCTGTGGCACTTAGTATACGGAGTAATGTCACACCACACACTACACTACGTTACCTTACGTTAGCCTACCATAGTGACACCCTGTTCATTATCACACCACACCCACTTATCACCAAACACTACCTTACCACTCAGTACCACATCACAAACTACCACACCACTCACTACCACAACACACAGTACCGCATCAAATACCAATACATTACCCAGTGCATCACACACTTCCAGATCACTCATTAGCACACGACACGATACCACACTAGATTCCACCACACCACACGCTGTCACACCAAACACTACCACACCACTCACTACCACATCACACACGATCACACCACTCACTACTACATCACACACTGTCAGAACAAACAGTACCACACCACTCACTACCACGTCACACATTACCACTCCACTCACTACCACATCACACTACAACTCCACTCATTTCTACATCACGTGTTACCAAACAAAACGGTTATCAGTTTATTTCTTCTCCAGGCACGACGGTAGAGGAGGACTAAGGCCGCTGAGTGTTATCTGAGAGTGACGGCGGTGGACAGATAGCAGGAGGAAGTAAGGGAGAGAGGCGATAAGACAGAGCCGAGAAGACGTGTTACATACTGTAGATACCGGCAGATGGAGATTAATACCTTGCATGAACACAGTGATGTGTGGTCGTGTCTGGGAGGTTGTGAGTGAGGTGTGGGTGTGGGGGTGAGAAAGGTGGGGGTGGGGATGGGGGTGAGATGCAAGTGTGATTGGAAAGTTGTAGTTGGGAGGTGTTAAGCGGATACCGGCAGATGAAGATGAAGATGAAGATTAATAGTTAAGATGAACAGAGGACTGTGGAAAGTTTTGTGCATGTACGGTGTAGATGGTAAGCTGCTAGGTGACGCAAAGAGTTCTTATGATGGTAGTGAAGCATGTGTAAGGGTTAATGGGCATCTATATGAATGGTTCATGATCGGTGTGAGGGTGCGACAAGGTTGTGTGATGTCCCCATGGTTGTTCAATATATATATGGATGGGGTGATGAGAGAAGTAAAAACACCTGTAATGGAGAGAAGGTTGGCGTTGGAAATGAATGGTGATGGATGGAATATCTCAAATTTGTTGTATATGGTGATGCAGTACTGCTTGCAAGTATCGGACAAGAACTTGGTATGCTAGTGCAGAGTTTTGCTGTGGTCTGTGAGCGTCGTGCCTTGAGAGTAAAATGTAAAGAGTAAA